>NW_027137588.1:1640797-1765410 GCF_001692895.1 Cenococcum geophilum 1.58 | reverse complement strand
AGAGCTTCGTGTAGAGCTTCGTGCGGAGCTTCGTGCGGAGCTTCATGCGGAGCTTCGTGCGGAGCTTTGTGTAGAGCTTCGAGCAGAGCTTCGTGTAGAGCTTCGAGCAGAGCTTCGTGTAAAGCTTCGTGTAGAGCTTCGTGTAAAGCTTCGTGTAGAGCTTCGTGTAGAGCTTCGTGTAGAGCTTCGAGTAGAGCTTCGAGCAGAGCTTTATGTAGAGCTTCGAGCAGAGCTTCGTGTAAAGCTTTGTGCAGAACCTCGTGTAGAGCTTCGTGCAGAGCCTCGTGTAGAGCTTCGTGCAGAGCCTCGTGTAGAGCTTCGTGCAGAGCTTTGTACAGAGCTTTGTGGTTATAGTATTAGGATTTTTTTTGGGCGCGTTATTATAGCCAAAAATTAGGGTCTGCAAAACCTGCGTAAGCCGCAATTTCAGCAATTTGCAGCAATTTGCACGAGTAGCCTGTGTGTTTATAGTAATTTGCAGCAATTTACACGAGTAGCCTATGTGTTTGTAGTAAATTGCCGCAAGTTGCCGCAAATCGCTAAAATCGCGACTTACGCAGGTTTTGCAGACCCTGATTTTCGCTTACGACAATATACCTAAAAAAAAATTTCCTGATGTAGCTTTTTAATAAAGAAAATAGGCGAGGTAAAAGGGGCTTAGCTAGGCTTAATAAAGCCCTTATTTAAGTTATTGATGAGATACTGCTTTTGTGAGGGGATCTTGTAGACAGGGGGCTATAAGGACACGATTGGAACAGGATAGATTGGTGAGAGAGACGAATCCTTGAGGAGGTAAGGCCTCTGGGATCGTGGAGACTATATACTACGGGCACGTGCCTCCGGCACGTGACCGGCGACCATCCGAGGGGCGTCCGGGGGTTGTCCTGAGGGCAACCCGAGGTGTCCGCAATAATATCCCTTACAGCTTTATAGCCTATAATTCGGTAATAGACTGCTTGTAGAGGGGGCTAAAGCTAAGGGTGTTTTCTTTGCCCTGCTTAATCTTAATCTTATAGTTATACGGTTAGTAAGGTAGAAGTATATTAGACGCTGCTTTGGAGAATACGTCCTTAAATTTCTAGTGTTGATAGGGCAGCTTTTATTCTACTAGTTTCTTATCTATAAGCTCGCTTTCTTATCCGCTAAGCTTATTTCCCTTTTCCTTAATTATTTAATTAATTTTATATAAGCTCGTTATAAAGGCGACGGTATTAGGCTAAACCAAGTTCTGGTAGAATTCTACGGCACTAATATAGCAGACATTAACTGGTGGGAGGTCCGCTGGTTTCCTTATAGCCGTTTTCCGGACCGTATTTTACGGTTTGGGGTTTATAATCTTTCTTAGCTCCTATTCCATCTTCTATAGGTTGTCCCTTTAATCTATTAGTTTAGTGTAACGTCCGACGTCCCTTGCTGTTCTTTATAGCTATATAGGGCCTAAGCTCTTTATAGGGGGCTTTTCTAGGTTACTACTGACTTCCTAGGTCTTTAATGCGGGTGGCGTGATATGGGTAGTTTAGGGGCGACGTAGTATACGGATCCGTTGCGAATTAAGCTATATATCTTTCTTAAAGGCCTAGTCCCTACGCATAGCATCGGCCTAGTAAATAGTATTAATCTAGGGCCGTATGAGGTTTTCTATTATAATGCTAATTTCTTTTATAAAGAAAGGGGTCGGGGGTAGGGTTTTGGGCTAGGTAAGCCGTTTACTCCATACATTAAGCTATAAGCCTAAATAGGCTAGCTATTTTTGCCTTAAGATTATATTGTGGCTACCTAGGTCCGTAATAAGGAAGGGGGCATTATACTGCCTTTGTCCGTCAATACGGAGGTAAATCTATAAGATAGTTGTAATAGGTAGTCCTATCCGCCCATTATACCCGTGGATAGGAATTAGTTTAGGCAGTTCTTTAATAGGTGTATTTAGGAAGTTAGCCAGCTTTATAGTATACTAGGTGTCTATTAAGGTAAAGGCATTTACTCTAGAGTTAGCTAAAGTAGAGGTTAAAACTTGGTATCTATTACGGAATAAAGTATAAGGGATAGTGCAGCTTCTTTTATTAACTAGCCAACCCAGATTAATATCTGACATATTAATCCCTTTTAACTCTAAAAAGGAGTCTTCCTTTAGGGTTCCTCTTTTTCTAACTCCGCGCTATTCTCCTGGATTAATAGAACCTCGTCCGCTTTCGCGTTTATTAGGCAATCCTTTATACGGTAACCTTTTTGTCCGTAAGAGAAGTAAGCTCCTTAATTACTAAGGGCCTGTATATGGGGGTTGCTATATATAAGCCGAGCATTCGCCGGACCTATGGTAGGGCTGGCTGTATAGCTAGTTGCTGAGTTGGCGGTAGGCTGTATAGGTGGTGCTATAGGGGTTACCGATCGTGCCGGGGTATTGCGGGCCGTTCTTATATTACTTATAGTCTGATTTAAAGGGTTTCTGGCTTTGTACCGTTTAGCGCGTGCCTTAATTCGGTAAAGGCCTTAGTTAATAGCTAAGCACTGGTCCGTAAGTTCCTTTAGCGTCTATATAGTAGTAAAAACTAGCAGTACGGCTTGCTGTAGGTCTAGGGTAAGCTTGTTAAATAGGTTTAGTATTAGATCTTCCTAGGGAATTCGAGCCTAGCCAGCTAGGTACAGAAAGTGGGTCTAAAAGGCTAAGAAGGTCTCTATTATTTTTATATTTAGGCTTTTATAATTAAGTTAGGCGTTCTATACTTTAAAGGGGTCCTTATAAATAGAAGACAGGTAGACAATTATCTCTTCTTTAGAGAGGAAGGGCTTTGCTAAGTCCTATACGTACCGCGGATATAGGTGCGTCTGTGTGTTCCTACCGGTACGGCCAAAAACGTAGGCCATTTTAGCCTAAGTGGTAGGGAAGTAGTCCGCATTAACTTTAAGCTTATCCTGCAATTAAAGCTTCCAATTATTAAATATAGGGTTAGTTCCGTTTATAAGTAATGGGGGGTCCGCAACCTTTACGGACCGTAATAATATTAATGCTGTATGTTGGGCTAGAGCCTTAAGGACTATAGCAAGTCTTTAGGTGTTTGATAATTCCTTACTAGGCGTAGGGGGTTCTCTGGCTTTAAGCAGCTTTTAAAGTTATTTAATTTCGGCATTAGCTGCTATAAGCTCTACTTAGGAGTTTGAGTTAGTTACTATTTTACTATTAAAGGTATTTAAGGGTCCTACAGCTGCTTTGCCGGCTACTATATTTTTTGGCATTATAGTATAGTTGTTAGGGTAACCTCCAGTAGGATTCTACAGGGGTTTTAGTCTATGCGTATTCTATAAGTCTTATTATTCTTTTCTATTCTTCTAGTTCTGGTAATATTCTTTAGGTCTAATTCTGTGTTCTGTTCTAGTTCGTGGTCCGTAAATATATTTAAGTTCCTTCTTAGGAAGAAAGGGTAGTTAAGCTTTAGATAATGTTAGCGACTTAGTTAATTAAGGCACGAGCACGGTAAGAGGGACGCGTAAGCCTATATAATTGGTAGTTTATAAACAAGGATCTAAAGCTAGAGAAAGGAAAGGAGAAGAAGAGCAGCGCTGGTCAAAGTAGGGTTCTTTTATACGGTCCTCTAGTTACGTGACCTCAAAGTTCTGCCAAGTTCTGCTAGTCAAGTTCTGCCAAGTTCTGCCAGTGCCGTAACACTTATCTTTTTAAGTTGCTATAATCTTTGGATAATTATACCTAATTAATCTATCTGTATCTTTTCGCAGTAAAGCCCCTAATAGCTTTTCATTATTTTATAGTTTAGCTTTACGGCTTAGAGCATCTACCTATATATTATCTGTACCCTTAGTATACTAAATCTCAAAATAGTATTCTATAAGCATCTCTGCCTATCTAACCTATCTTTGGTTAAGTTCCTTTATTATTAGGAATCCTATTAGGTTCTTATAATCCGTTTTAACTATAAATAATTTCTTTATACCTTATAAGAATACTTTCTATTCCTTTAATACTATAACTATACCTAATAACTCCTTATTATAGATGTTATAGTTTAACTCTAGTAGTATTATCTTCTAACTATAGTATGCTACTAGGTGCCATCTATCTTAATGCCTTTATATAAAGTATGCCCCTAGTATATAATCTAATACATCCGTCTTTATAACCGTCTCTAGTCCTAGTTAATAGATCTTAAGAACTAGCTCCTGGGTAAACAACTCTTTAACTTTCTTAAAGAGTTCTCTTTGTTCCTCTCCCTATGCCCATAGTTCTTCTTTCTTTATTAATTACGTAAATAGCTTAATGTCCTTTAACTACTGCGCTATAAACCTTCTATAGTAATTACAAAGTCCTAAAAATAATCTTAACTATATAACGTTTTCTAGTTCCTACCAATTCACTATAGCCTCGATCTTCTTTAGATCTATACTAAGTTAGCTTAGTTTAATAATAAATCTAACGAAATCGGTCTTCCTAGTGAAGAACTCGCATTTCTTAATTACTACTGGCATCTATTCTTCTTATAGTCTCTTTAAAACCTATTTAACGTATTCCCCGTGTTCTTCCTTAGTTATTAAATAGATAATAATATTATTAAGATATACCATAACGAATTTATTTAAGTATTCTCCTAATATATTATTAATACGCTTCTGGAACGTTTCTAGTACGTTTATAAGCCCGAATTGTATAACTAATAGTTTATATAGTCCTTCCTTTGACCTAAAGGCTGCCTTCTATTTATTACCTTCCTTAATCCTAATCTAATAGTACGCCTATCTTAGATCTATCTTTATAAAGATTTGCGCATTACCTATTCTGTCTTAGATTTCGCTAATTAAGGGTAAAGGATACCTATCCTTCCTGGTAATACTGTTTAACTATCTATAGTTAATACATAGCCTTAGTTTGCCATTCTTCTTTAGTACAAACAGTACTAGATATCCTACTAATAACTGCGATAGTCTAATATATCCTTTTTATAGATTTTTCTAGACAAACTCTTTTAGTGCTCTATTTTCTTCTTTAGTAAGCTTATAGATTAAAAAGAACTTTAGACTTATTCCTGGTTCCAATTCTATCTTATAGTCCTATACTGCATACTCTAACAGCTTTTTACTTTCTAATGACTATAGTTTCTTACCATACTTATAGTATCTCTTTAGTACATAACTTAAGCCTCGCTTAGTCTCTTTATATATCGCTCCGACTTAGTACTATACCATTTTAGCTTATTATCACATTTTACGGCGTTAAGTATCTCTAATATCGACCTAACCTGTAATCCAATTAATCTTCGGATTATATTCCTATAACTAAGGCATGCTTAATACTGCCTCGTCCCGTCCTAATAGTAGGATATTAAAAGACATCTTAATTCGTCTTCCTTTAATAGTTATCTAAATAGGTCCTGTTTTAAGATTAATAATGCCTCCTCTATAGGCTATTAGATCTCCTAAAATTGTAACTAATAGGTAAAGTTTCTCCTTTTGTCTGTAAGGTAGTCCTATCCTTTTAACTGCTGCTAGTAAGATATAGTTTTGCGTTGCTCTACTATCTATTAGCGCTTTAAACTGCTAATCTTGCCATTTAACTTATAAATTTAGGTGCCGTCCTTAAATTCCTTTAAGGGTCTAAGGCTCTACTACTGGCTCCCTTTGGTCCCGTAGGCCTCTACTTTTTTTAACTGTTAGCTGCTTAATCCTAGTATACTTAGCTCGCTCTTTAGCTAATACCTAGTTCGCTTTTTATCTTTAATATACCATAAACACGTATTCTCTGGGCATTCCCACTACTATCGTCTGTCTAAGCATTCTTCTATAAGGAATCTTCCTAGTTAAAGTACTAAACTTCCTTCCTTTTAGTCCTCTGCTAAATGCCATCTATATATATATTTAGTATTTTTATATTATTGCTTATCTGTTATCTAGTACATCCTTATAGGGTATTTCCGATTCTTTTCCTTTAGATTCTTGTGCATCTCGTATATATTATCCACGCACGTAATCTATAATAACGTATAGTGTGCTAGGTACTTTAGGTAAACTCTTAACTCGTTTTTATTTTTAAGTTTAAACCTCTATTATGTTGATCTAAACGTTATAACTTTATTTATAGGTACTAAGATACGTCGCTTACTTCTCTAGTCCTCTAAATGTTCCTCTAGATCCTTTAATATTATAATTAAGGCTCCTTTAATATGGGTTATAGCCTTCTCTATAATCGAGTGGTCCTAGATAACTTTCTTATCCAACCATATATAGAAATCTTCCCACTTATTGTTGTGCCTTTGCCTATACCACTTTTAGTACAGCTACTAAAGTGTATACGGCTTATCCGTAAGGAAGTATCTTCTTATTACTACGTCGTAACAGCCTTTTATATGTTGTTCTTTAAATCTAGTTAGGATCCCTAGATCCTCTTTATCTTCTAGTTTAGTAAGCTACTTAGCTCTTAATATGCCTATCCTCGGCCTATTAGTGATTCTTTGTACTAGCGCTCTGCCCTTTATACGTCCCAATATACTAGATCTCTTGTCTAGTTTCTGTTCTTGCTATGTAATAATTCTTTGCCTAAACTTTTCTATGGTTTCTTTTAGTTTGCGCCTCGCGCTTAGATCCTTAAAGTCTTTATACTTCTTAATCTTAGTATTAACTTTTTAATCTTTAGTCCGAACTATATGTTCTATTAATAAATCCTCTAGGTCCATATATTCGTCTCCTAGTTTAATTGCTATTTGCGCTATAGATTCTCTAATCTATAAAGAAGCTCCTTACCTCTTACTTATAGGTGTCCTAATTCGTACTCCGAATTCTTAACCCCTTAGATTCTTTAATTTTAAGCTTGCTTCTAACTTAAGCTTAGCTCCAGCCTTAGTCCAACTAGGCTTACTTAGTGTTCTTATCTCGTCTTAAGAGTCTTAAATCTCACTCATCTTATCTTAAGAGTCTTATACCTGTAGGAACTTCCGTTTTGAGCTTATTCGTATATCTTTAAACTAAGCTACTGCTCTGCTCCATTGGTTATCGTCCGTTATAGGTCCTTAAGCTTGCCTTATCTCGTCTTAAGAATCTTGGTTATCTCTTATCTCGCTATAAGAATCTTAAGCCTTTGGCCTTTTGCCTTTATCGAGTGCCGAAGTGGTTTGCTGTCCTACTTCTCTTGCGTCTTGTAAAGCGATAGACATTATATCTAGTGGTGTCTTAATTCCTACTAATATTCCCTATTCCGTAGTAAAATCATCCTCTATCTCTAGTATAACATCTCTAAGGTCTACTCGCTCCTAGTTAGCGGCCTTTATTGCCTTATTATTACGAAATGTTTCGCCTATATTAAATTTATTATCCTTAATGTCCGATCTGCGAACTAGTTTATTAGTTCCTCTATATCCTATAGGTGCTAGCTCTTATAGCTAATAGCTTGCGCTATACTTAGCGTCCTTATAAATTTGGTATGCGTTATTATAATAAAACGCAAAACTTTTAATTAAATATTCTTTTGTTCCTTGCAGTATATTATCGTCCCTCTATATATATATGTTGTCTGCTAGTCTTATGCCTTTTACTATATAGTAACTCTGCCTACTTCTATAGTCTCTAACGTAATAACCCTATTTTCCGCAATTTATATAAGCTCCTTCTTTAAACCATTTTTCTTACTATAGAGTCCGCCTAAATGTCTTCTACTGTTAAGATCCCTAATTCGGCCTCTACTCCTTAGACCTTTAATTACTTAATCCTTATCCTCTAGGTTTCTATAGTTTACTCCATTTCTTATAGGCTTCCTTAGTACTACTTAGGTCTATTAGCTCCGCGCTATACCATAGTTTCTAACTTAGCTTCTATCGTTGCGTACTCTGTGCCTTATACGACTATAAAACTCTATCCTAGCCTCTCTTAGCCTATTCCCTTTAGTAGATCCAATTATTAATCTTAATCGCCTAATCTATTAGTTCCCTTAGGGTGTCCGCATCTTCCATTAGGATAATCGCGTCCTAGACTTTAGCCTTAAGTCCTTATTTATACTATGCCATAAGCACCCTATTATTCTACTCTACTTATATTGCTAGTGTCTGGAACTATATTATATACTTAATTGCTAAAGTTCGTTATATAAGGTTCTGGAGTTTTCTTTCTGCTATAGTTATTTCTTCCGGGTCTCCAAATATCTGCATAAGTTATTCTACGAATCCTTTCCAACTTAAGAACATAAATCGCACGTCTTGGTTAGTAGTCGTTATTCCGTTTGCCTATATCTCTATAAGATAAGGTTTAAACCACTTAAGTACTTTTCCTAATAAGAATAGTCCTGCGTAGGCTATCCGATCCACGGGTATAGGTAACTTTACTCCCTCCTATAAGACCTTAAAGTGCATCTGCGTAAGGAATCCTTTAAGCTTTAACCTCTCTTCTATAAATCTCTTAATTAATAGTAGCTTAATCTTTACCGCTCCTATTCCGTTAAGTCTTTCTTCTAATACTATATTATTAGCTGTTAACTAGTTAACTATCTCTTATAGCTGTCCAACCGTTACAGGTTGCTATAAGTTAATATCTGCTATACTGGTGTCGTTACCTAACCTTAATATAGTTGCTGCCGTCAATGGCGTTATAGTAGCTGCTTTTAGTGGCATATTATTCGACTTCTTATATTAATACCATAACTAGGTAGTAATTGTATAACGGAACCTTATAGCAAGAACTACAATAGGCTCGTTAATAGGCTAGGTATATAGGAAATGTAAGTATAAAAGTTAACAACGTAATAATAACTGGTGGAGTGGTTGCCTAACAGATTAACTCTAATTATATTCTAAGAATTACTATAAGGAAGGAACTATCTAGGTAGGGACTAAGGGTCCTTAAATACACAACCGTACTCCTATAAAATCCTTTTTGTACGTAATATATATATACTCTATTTACTCTATTATGGATTATATAAATTATACAGATTATATAGATCACCCCACGTAACCTTAGTTACTATTCCTCGTCACATAGCTCTACTGGTTCCATCTTGGACTATACCTAAATTAACTAACTAGCTTCTTCCGACTCCTCTCCTAGTAGTTATAATATTGTACTTAAAGCGTCCGTAACAGATTTAAGATTTATAGCAGTATTTTAGGAGGTATTCTTAGCAGAGTAAGGAGTTTAAGTAGTAACTTCTACTGTATATTATCTACAGACAGACGGTTAAATAAAAAGACTAAATTAGACGCTAGAACAGTATCTAAGTGTCTAAATAAGGTTTTACGATACAGTGGATACGTTTGCTTGTAACCAATTGGGTTGATTACGTGAGCTAAGCAAGCTCAGGAGGTCTATCAAATTCTACCTATAGAAGTAGAAGAAAAGAAGAAGACGAATACAATTAATACCAAAACCCCCCCCACCGTAATCCCAATACTGATCAGTGTTGCACAGATCAGCAAGGTATAATGAAGAGAGGCACTGTCTGATTCTCTAGACCTCTTATTAAAGGCTAAGAATTAAGGTATTGCTTACTAAGCCCAAAGGCCAGTTTGTGAGGTTACTCGCGCTTCTGACCTGTGTCCATCACGCCTTCAGAGCAACTAGTTTATAGGTATATCCACGCTTCTAGTCTAACTGTCGAATCAACTACAGAACCAAAAGATGGCTACCTCCGCGATGGATACTGCAAAATAAAAGACCGGAATCGACGCGACCGCAACCGATATCAAGGAAGTCGAAGCATTCGTCGATTGGCGATTATCGATATATAAGGAGAATGGATAGAAGGGATTCGACCTATGGGAGAGCTTTATCAACGATTTTAAGTCGTTTACGAGGGATATACTTAATAATCTTAGCAAGGATCGATTAAAGAAGATCAGGGATTACCTCCGTAAAAATAGAGTATACGTACGGAAGAAGGCAAGGAAGTCAATTGCAGACGGCCTCTTAGGAGCTATTCATAAACCAACTCCCTCAAAATGGCCTACCGATGACCCTGTCAACAACCCTACTAACAACCCTACCGATAACCCTACCGACGACCCTACCAACGACCCTACCGACAACCCTACCCCAGCAACTCCTACCCCACCTCTACTATCGACTGCTCCCATTTAAACTACCCCAGCTATAGACCAGCTCGCCCTACAAGGAAGCTTCGGAAGAGAGATCACCAACTTAGCTAAGCTCTACACGGACGAAGTCAAATACTCTAGCGAACAAGATAACTTTAATTTTAAGTTTAAGATCTTCCAAAACTACTGCCTCCGAGCCGGCGTCCCTAAGCAAGCATACACCATTACTATTCCTACTATGCTCCGCGGCCTTGCTCTTAAATACTACTTTACCTACCTTAAAGATCTTAACCTCAAGAACGTATACGTAGGCCTTAAATTATACTTTAAAGGCGACGAATATAAACATAATATCCTATCAAAATGGAATGCAATTACGCTTAAACAAGTTACTACTTAAAAAGGACTTAATACAGGCCAAGCATTTCAGGTATTAATTAACGAGATGTGGCAACTACAACGTGGGCTAGTAAAGGACCTTTAAAATAACACGACATTCTATAATAAGCTCCTTACTGCGTGCTAAGACGTATCAGCTTGCAAACCAGCCTGCTTTCGACCCGCTACTACCCTCGCCGGCCTCATTAGCGACATTAAATCCTCAATCGCGACGTACGGCAAACAAGAACAAGAGACTAAATCATTCTATACCGACCGATGATACCACCCCCCTAACCGACGATACTACCCCCCTAACCGTCAACACCGCAATAAGGGCAAAAAGTGCTTTATATGCAGCAGATCTGGATATTGGTCTACAAACCATACAAAGGATGAAAGGGACCGGAGAATACGTCAATATATCTCCGATTTTGAGGGCAGTAATGGCGATACTGAGGATTAGGGAGCCTCTAACTTCTACCTCAATATAGAACCCTATTCTAGTTATCACGACGACCCTAAGGCAGAGGTATTTTGGACCGAATTTGCAAGGGAACAGGAATAGAGACTACGGACTTATTTACCACTTTTCTTATTTCCTAGTTGTTGCCAGTGTCTGAATAAGGTTTTACGATACAGTGGATACGTTTGCTTGTAACCAATTGGGTTGATCACGTGAGCTAAGCGAGCTCAGGAGGTCTATCAAATTCTACCTATAGAAGTAGAAGAAAAGAAGAAGACGAATACAATTGATACCAAAACCCCCCCCACCGTAATCCCAACACTAAGGCATTATATTAATTATATACAGAATAATTGGGTATCATTACTACCAGTTATATAGTTTACATATAACGCAACACCTTAAGAAGGGATAGGCATATTGCTATTTAAAGCAAACTATGGATATAAGCCAAGAACATCGTTATTACTAAGATAAGTAAAGAAAATAAGTAGTACAGCTAAAGAAAGAATAAAGATGTTAATAAATCTTTATATAGACCTTATAGAATCAGTAAAGAAAGTATAAGAAAGAATAAAAAGGTACTATAACGCTAAGAGATTTAAGGGACCAGATCTTAAGGAGGGAGATAAAGTATAGCTACTACATAAAAATTTTAAGAGTTAACGACTAAGCAAGAAGTTAGACTATATTAGACTAGGACCTTTTAAAATCGCGTAAAGGATTTTACTAGTTATATTTAAGTTAAACCTACTAGCCAAAATAAAGATCTACCCTATATAGTATATTGTAATACTAGAGCTAGTATACAGGAATATTAAGCTACTAGTTTATAAAGTAGACACGTATAGAGGATAAGAAGAAGATAAATAGCAAGTTTTAAAGATCGTTAGTTATAAGGACGTTAACAATAAAATATAGTATAAAGTTAAGTGGATAGGCTATACTAAGACTACCTAGGAGCTACTAAAGAATTTAAAAAATACTATAGGAAAGGTATAAGAGTATCGGAAGAGATTAGGTTAGGCAATATTAATAAAAAAGGATTGCTAAAGAATAAGTTACCTAAGGGGGACCTAGGAAGAGTAGTTACCGAACTACTTAAATTTATTTCCTTCTCTATTAAAAGAGAGTCCGTTCTTTTATTACTAAGCTCCTATAAACCCTATTCTATAAGTTTCTACTCCTTAAAGCGCACCTTCTTACGGACCTTCTTAAGACGGATTAACTAAGCGAACGCCGCAAGATAAGACTTAAGGGCTCTTTGTTAAGCATCGGCAGCCTCTTATTCTATATTATAAAAACGGCGTAACTCCACTAGAGTAATAGATAGTTTATTATCTAGCTATATAGCAGCAGATTAAATATAAAACCCTAAGATAAATTAATTAGGGAACTAGACAACTATTTAAAATAATAAGTCGCGTATATTTAGTATTAGAGATAGAGTAAACATTATAGGATAAATAAATATTCGCTCTAGTGCACTTTAAATAAGAGGACGGTTATTACGAAGATGGGTTTACCAATATAATATAAACTAACCCCTCTTTCGAGCAACGAGAACATGGAGACGGCATAATCTTACTAAGAGATAATATCGCAGCTATAGTGCGAACACGACGAGTAGTTAAGGAAGAAGAAATTGCTTTAGGTATAATAAGTAATAATATTAACTAAACTAACTAGACGGATATTACACCTCTAGTAAACAACTTAGAGATATTTTAAATCTTTAAGGACAAAGATAAAGAGAAGGGAGATGGTGTTACATCAGCATTTTGTTGGGGTGCCAAGATCCTGGAGGTCTCCTGACAGGATTTTGACCGTCCTGATCGTCCTGATCGTCCTGACAGGCTCCTGACAGGACCCTCCCATCCTGATGCGTTCCTGACAGGACTGACAGGACCCTACCATCCTGATGCGTTCCTGAACAGGACCCTCCCATCCTAATGCGTTCCTGATAGGACTGACAGGACCCTCCTATCCTAATACGTTCCTGAACAGGACCCTCCCATCCTGATACGTTCCTGAACAGACCCTCCCATCCTGATGCGTTCCTGAACAGGACCCTCCTATCCTAATGCGTTCCTGATAGGACTGACAGGACCCTCCCATCCTGATACGTTCCTGAACAGGACCCTCCCATCCTGATACGTTCCTGAACAGGACCCTCCCATCCTGATGCGTTCCTGAACAGGACCCTACCATCCTAATGCGTTCCTGAACAGGACTGACAGGACCCTACTATTCTAATGCGTTTCTAAACAGGACCCTCCTAATGCGTTCCTGACAGGACTGATAGGACCCTACTATCCTAATGCGTTCCTAAACAGGACCCTTCTATCCTAATGCGTTCCTGAACAGGACCCTACACACAGTGCTATCGGGTCCCCGCTATATTCCCGATAGCCTGCACGTGCCTTGCCAAGTATGCCCCTATGTAGCCACCTTGTTTCTTACCCTTCCTTACATCCTCCCTACCTAGGGAGGCACTAGAACGGCAGCCAGCAGAGGACCATCAGCAGAACCAGACGACCGTCGTCAGATCTAGACGACCGTCACCGTCACCAGACGACCATCGCTAGAACCAGACGACCGTTGCCAGAACCAGACGACGACCGTTCGAACGACCAGCCAGCAGATACCACAAACGATTCAATTAATTGATTGATCGAATTGAACTAGAGCTTCGATATCGGCCCGTCACCGAATCGAATCAAGTCCTCCTAGGTACCCCAGACGACCAGCGTTTGAATGTAATCAGAGCCTTCGATCGGGCCGACCCCTCCCCCGAATTGAATTAGACACTGATACAGACGGGCAGGCAGACAGGCAGACAGGCAGACAGGCAGACAGACAGACAGACAGACAGACAGACAGACAGACAGACAGACAGACAGACAGGCAGGCAGGCAGGCAGACAGGCAGACAGGTAGGCAGGCACTAGGCCCAGTTAGGAAATCTGTACACGGCCGGCGGATTATCGGGAACACCGCCAATCGACAGTTTGGAGCCTCTGCGAGAGCCTTACCCCTCGTCTCGATCAATCGCTCGACGCCCGAGTAGACACAGACACAGACACAGACACAGATACAGATACAGACACAGACATAGACATAGGTGGTAGGTAGGAAGGACCGACTTGGATTATTTAGATTGCTTAAAGCATCCTGTATATAGAATAGGGCCTAAAATTGAACTGATTTTTATATTTTAACTGCTAAAAATACTGGAGTATTAATATACCCAATTTTAAAATCTGGAACTCTGATTGTCCTAATTGTCCTAATTGTCCTGATGGTCCTGGAGGTCCTGGAGGTCCTGGAGGTCCTAATGGTCCGTGTAGTACGTGTGGTCCGGGTAGCCTCCTGACAGGGCCCTGACAGGAAGCCGAGTGTGAGTGTCTCCTGGAGATCCTGGCAGCCCTGACAGGAGCTGTCAGGAGCCTGTCAGTACTGTCAGGAGGCATAAACAATTTGCTGATGTACGGACGCTTTAAGTATAATATTATAACTACTTAGAGAAGAGTTAGAAGAAGCTAGTTAGTTAATTTAGGTATGGTCTAGGATAGAGCTGATAGAGCTATATAACGAGGAATAGTAACCGAGGTTACGTAGGGTGATCTGTATAATCTATACAATCTATAGGATCTATAATAGAGTAGATAGAGCATACGTATATTATGTATAAAAAGGACTTTATAGGAGTACGGTTGTGTATTTAAGGACCCTTAATCCCTACCTAAGATGGTTCCTTCCTTATAGTAATTCTTAGAATACAATTGGAGTTAATCTGTTAGGCAACCACTCCACTAGTTATTATTACGTTGTTGACTTTTATACTTACATTTCCTATACACCTAGCCCAATAACGAGCCCATCGTAGTTCCTGCTACAAGGTTCCGTTATATTAAAGTTAAAGATTATCGCAAGATATATATACTAATAGGTATTAAGGAACTTAAGCCTAATTTAGAGTAAGCCTCTAAATAGGATACCTACGCCTATTAGAGGAAAGTCAGATCTATACTCTATATAGCTAATATTACTTATCTAAATATAGCGAGAACAGTAAGTAAGCTATTAGAATTCTTATAAAATCCGTTACTAATTTACAACGCAGCTGCTATGAGGGCAATTGCCTACCTTAATTAAACCAAGACCCTTGCGATTAAGTACTTAAAGGAGAATATAATAAACCAGATCTTCGCAAGGGCTAGTAATATATTATTTGGCGACGACCTAGTAAGCAGAAAGAGCATAGAAGGTTATCTATTCACCTTATTTAAAGGGCTAATTAACTAGCAATCTATAAAGTAGAAGTTAGTAATAAAATTAAGCACGGAAGCAGAGCTCCTAGCCCTGTCGCATGCAGCTACCGAATTAATTTAGTGGCAGTAATTCTTTAAAGAAATCGGATTTGACCCCAATAAGAAGCAAATGATATATTACAATAACCTACAGACAATTCAACTATTTACTAAAAGCGACGCAAAGCTTAATACTAAGCTTTAATACGTTAATATCTATCACCACTAGCTCCGCCAGGAAGTTTGTAAAGGAAGCATTAATATTAAATGGGTGCCTACTGCGGATATAACAGTAGATGGCCTAATAAAGGCTTTGCCTCGTTAAAAGCACAAGACGTTTGTTCAGTAATTAAACCTTATTAATATTAAGGATCTAATTTAATTTAATTTAAATGATATTTAGGTAAGGTAAATATATAGAGGATTTCCTTTGACTCAACACCAAATTGCTATCGTGACTTTTTAGTATTTCTACAGCAGCCCAGAAGGCTCTGTGCAGCTGGGGGGGTGTGTTAACCTGAATCGAAGTTCCTTACTACCATCGTAATACTGTCTGACGACCTAGATCGTCTATACGAACTATGTCTCAGTTGTCTCGTATCTTGAGCTCGTATGTCTNATNGAACGTCTCATTACCTGTTTCTNTTAACTATGACCTACTANATGACGACGTCGTCGTTATTGTATTTGGACCTACCTGATGTATATAAGAGAGCTTCTAGAGCCCTCTTTAATAAACAGAGTTCTCATTCCTGATCGTCCGTTCAACAGTTTTGGCTTGCTCTCGCAGTATAATTCAGCGCTTCTTGAGTGTCTAATATTGTGTCGACTAGCGTGCTAATTATATGTAGCCGTTTAGCTACATACTAGTGAGGGTCTGCCCCGGCGATACATGTACCGGCAGGCGCTAAGACTGTTATTAGCGCGCAAATATCCCAAGATGAAATGCCCCGTATAAAGTCACTTACGCAGACCAACGCACATCACTCTTCCGACCACCCTCACCATTTTCGGTGCGGCTTCATATGCAGCGTTACCCCTTGCCTTTACAAAATCCCCATGGGCTCCTTTCTCGTCCGTAATCCTCATCACCTCTTCCGCCACATCCTTCACCTTCGTGAACCCCAGCTTCATGCACAGCTTCTTCTTCGCACCCCCCCATCCACTCCAATCACTCTCATCACCATCGCCATCACTAACTGAACACCCATATGCCCCACGCCTCCCACCGAACCCGGAAATACCGCCTAACCCCCCGGTTTCAGGCCGACTCCTGGAGACTGCTATAGATCGTACTTCCACCAGACATGATCGGGCCCGCAGTGAAATCATCGACGCCATCCGGGATGCGCGTCATATACCGCGCCGGAGTGACAGTATACTGCTAACACGTGCCGGGGTGCTGCAGCCCCGTCTGCGAGCTCTGCGGACAGTGCGTCTCTAGCATGCTCTAGCACAGCTCGCAGCTGAAGCAGGCGTCGTAGGCGGGCTTGACGCCGGCGCGGTCGCCGACGTGCCAGTCCTTGACGTTCGGGCCCAGCGCCATGACCACGCCCGCGCCTTTCGTGGCTGGGCGACCGCGCGCTGAAGTCGCGCATTGTCGGCGTTGGCGGGTCTTCGAGCATGTGGTGGATGTCTGAGTAGCAGATCCCTGTTGCGTTTAGCCGCAGGAGGAGACCGTCGGGGCCTGTGGAGGTGGCTAGATGGCTGGGTTGCTTGAGCGGAGGGATTGGGTGGGGTTGGGGATTGATGGGGTTGGGAATTTATGGGGTTGACCTGGCTTAGGGACTGGCACATCTTCTATTACGACGCTGAAGTTTGGGCCTGGGTTTACTGCAACACCTGCTTTTCCGGTCTCTGAAATCACTGTCGTCTTCTTATTTGAGGTATCCATGACTGTGGTACAGATTGACTGATAATGCTTGTAAGAAAAGCTAACCAGGAGTACTAAGGATATGAGTATCGAATTGCAAGAAGCTAAAGAAGAGAGCTAATGCTCTGCGTGAATTGGAGCTTGACATCTTGAGAGTAGACGGTTTTAGCAGGTGACCACAAATCTACTTAGATAATGCTTGGCATATATTTTAGCAAATAGACTTATTTGAGATGCGTGGGATGCAGATGTGGCGAAGTGATTGGTCAAAGGTTACGAGTCGGGACTACCTTGTTTCGGCTAGGTCAGCCGTACTTCTAGCATTGTTAGGCGACCTGCATCCTCCACAACTGAACTGTAGCCTAGTGCATAAGCACGCCACGCCATGATATGCAGAAGTTGAGGAAACATTACTGATCCGTTCTCCTTTACAATTTTGGAAAATGGAATCAGTGCTAGATGATGTGGAACATCGGCGACAGGCTAATACTTTGCGACCGGAATATCCACGTGGCGTCCCTAGCAAGTTTGGTGTTGATGGTAGTGTCCAGCACTTCCCCGGCAACACGATCATCTCTCACCTGTCTCCATCAAGCGACCTCTACGCTTCCATGCTCGTTCTGCACGAAAAGCTGCTCCAAAGCAACCTATCCTCTGTTATTGCCTTGCTCCCTCCATCAAGCTGGCATATGACAGTCTTCGAAGGTGTCTGCGATGAGGTTCGCCAACCCGGCTTCTGGCCCAGCGACCTGGCCATCGATGCCCCCCTTGAGGATTGCGACGCTCTCTTTGCGAAAAAACTCTCTTCGTTTGACCTGAAATGTAACCCACCCTACCAGATGTCAATCACGGGCTTCGACCCTCCTGGAATCGTCATCGGAGTCCACTTGGAGCCCAGCACCACAGCGGAAGCTGCGAGACTGCGAGATCTACGCGATAGGCTGGCGGATTTACTTCAGATTCGCCATCCCCACCATGATTCCTATGGCCTGCACTTGAGCGTGGCATACCTACTTCGGTATCTGACCGAGGAACAGAAGAGCGAGCTGTTTACGCTTCTGATGGATCATTTGCAGGAAATGCCGGTCGAGTTCGAGCTCGGCGCGCCCGAGTTTTGCAAGTTTGAGAACATGTTTGTGTTCAATAAACAGTTCTACTTGAAGAATCAGGGCATAGACGCATAGTGTCGAGCCAAATTGTTCTTAGTTAGGGGGACGTTAGAGTGAGTTTCCTTAGTGGCGGTAATTCTAGCTTATTTCAGTAATACCTCTGAGAGAGGTATTAGAAATTAAGCACAGCTTAAAAGTGGTTGCAATAGTGTCTTCAGAAAGCCACTCTCGCTTTAAAGAGCCTAGACATTTTCACCGGTGCTAATATGTTCTGAAGTTCTTTCAATATGCTAAAACATATGTCGGAAGATGTCCTATGCTGTGAATATTCTACATCTATAATTTTTCTATGGATACCTAACTTCTAAGTCTATGAGCCCTGACTTCAAAAAGAAGCACTAAGAAACTAAGGAGTTGAATCTGAGTGGGACAAGACTTTATGCCTTAGCCACAACCTCAACCCTGGCAGCCTCCATATCTTTCTCATGATAACTTTCCGCAATGGACTCAACATCCACTGGTCCCTCGATTCCCACTCTGCTCTCCCTCAATCCATCGAACTCCTTGGCCTTGATGAGATTGAGGCAGATGGGGAGGGACCGTGTAATTAGAAAGCTGACCAGCGGCACACACATCGCGATCCTAGCATCCTTAGCATCGGTCACAGCGCCCAGCATGGGTGGGAATACAGCCACCAGATTCTGAGGGGACGGGGGGGGGGGGGGGCGCCGCGCTTGGTGTGTCTACCGAGCCCTCGTAGCGACAATGTGAAGATTTTTGAGAAGATGCAAGATTCGAAGAACAGCACCAAGCTTAGCATCGCGATGCCGGTATTGCCCTTCGTCCCGATTGCCGCGGCGATGAACACAATAATGCCGCTCATATATGTAAATAGAATGTAGCGAGGCTTGACGGCCTTCAGGCGGCGGAGAAACGGCCGATCGCGAAAAGTGCTTGCGCTACTGCGAGCGAGTTTGGCCCTGAGTGGATGTGAGTGATGGCTTGACTGTCGTCACGTAGTTGATGAAGTGGCTGGCGATTGCGACTTGAGAGCCGAAATAACAGAACTGTGCCGCAACGCCCCAGAAAGAGTATATTGGTGGCGAAGACGCTTATCCGTGTATCTAGTAGCATCCGTGGTTGTTTCGGCCTGGGCAGCCATGTCTGCATCTGTAACTTCCGGAATAGGGGCGAAGAAGAATACGACGGCTAACGAGATGACGAAAATCGCGGCGCCGAGATAGACCCATTGGATGCTTTGCAAACTTGTGTCGCCTGCCTGACTAACGTTCTTAAAGAGCACGTAGCTTGCGAGAACAGGAGCAACCACGGTTCCGATAGCCTGGAAGGCTTGGGGGAGATTCAACCTCAGCTCAGACCAGCGAGGAGGACCTGGTTTTATCAGCATATTGCAACTATGTACCATACAATTTATGCCTGCCGCAAGTAGCAATGAATGGGTTTGCGCTGGTTTCGAGAGTGGATAGGCCAGAGCCGACAATGAACATGGATCCATAGAAACCATCAAAAGAGCGCTTTATGCCGCTGGGCTAGAAGAGGAGAGCCCTAACGCCGGAGATGCACAGACCGGTGATAAAAGTCCATCGATAACCAAACTTGTGAACAATGCAGCCGGAGTACATCAAAGGGCCAATAAAATATGCGCTGGTAAAAGTGCGAGTCCCCAGTCTGATAGTGAAATGGAGATGTAATCAGATACCCGAAGTAAGCACCCTATAGGCCGGCGGACTCGGCGGCAGGTACATGCAGAACTTCTTGAAAGTGTTTGTTCAGTACATCCGGAAGTCCATAGGCAAATCTCCACATGAAAAACAAGACAGTAACGAGTGTAACAGGGATAACGGATTGGCGAGTGGTAATTTCCCCCGCACCAGTGACCACCTGATCATTGACGCTCTTCCGCCGGCGGTCATTTGCAATGGCATCTGACGCTAATGGTTGGCGTGTAGGCTCCGACTGAATGCATCTACAGCCGGCCTAGAACCACGCAGGTTGAATTTAATACCTATATGGTGATGATATTGAGACTTGGGTAAAGGGAGGGTTCCAATCAGGGGCGGATTAAATATCCTAGCCATCTACAAAGATGCCACTAGATTCAAGGAACAAAGTGATCTAGTGCTTCTGGCTGATAGCACTTGAATAGCGAAAGTACATTAGAGTATATAGGTTTCGCTGATGAAAAAGCATTGACTTGATACCGTATCCCTTGCAACGATACAATTCGTCCTATGATTATCGATAAGATCCAATCGGATTAAGTTGAGATGCCCAATTGTTATTTTGCCAGTGCACCGGTCACCTAATAGTGCTACCGTTGCATGGGATGTCGAACCCATGAAAATGATAGTCATAAAGAGCCAATAAGGGCATCTTGGCTGCACGATCAAAATCGAGGAACCGTGCAGCATCTTTTGGCATTCAGCCAATTGCGGCATTCTCTATCCCGCCATGGCGCCTTATCGTCTCAGGAACGATGTTGGAAAAGATGACGATATCCCAACAAATCTGTCGGAAGAGCTTGGACCATGAATATTGACGGCAAGCAGGCTTTGAGCCTTGCTTAGCTGCAGGATGCACGGAGTCGCATGTGGAGGGTCAAATTCTTAGTGGTTGTGGAGGGGCTGGAGGTCCACATCTACAGACGCATATTCCTTGGCGAAGACTCTCACAGGTCCCTCTTTGCCCCGCTAGGAATCTGGACAAATGACATGGAACGTGGCTTGCATACATCGACATCGTTAGGCGCCATTTCATCCCCGACTTGAAGAGTTGTCAATCTTCAATTGGCTGAAGTCCAGGTCAATCCTTTCCAAGGGACGTAAGGCACTAGAAGTTTGAGGGAATTTGCTCTTGCATAGATACTTACCACAGTCGGTAAGAGCCAATGCTCTGGTGATGCCGATCAATGTAAAATGTCCTCGGCCAAAACCTATTGGCTTCAGACTGCCCTGTGAGAGCGTTTTTGGCGTTTTCTAGTGTCTTTCTAGAATCCTAACTTCGACCGGAATGTTGACGAATGAAAACGCTGTTAAAGATGCAACAGAACCTTGCGCATATACAGGCTATCTCAAACCCGGAAAGGGGTGTCGCAGCTGCCAAATCCGCAGATATATCACTATTCGCATATGCCATTTCACGTCTCAGGGATACCGCTCTTAAGGGAACTATGAAGCAAGGTACAATCGTGCACTGGCCCATTAAATGACAAGCGTATGAAATAATATTACACCGCTCAACATTTACCGGTACATGCGTTGGGTTATCGGCATTTGAATGCCCTTGCTCAGACGCCAAAGCGTTCTTGAAAGTGAATAATGGTCCTGTTTCATGCATGCCCTTTAGGATGTATCTAGATGGTTGACTAGGCGTCTAGAGATACAGTCTAGTTGAAGAGCGCTATGCTGCACGAAGAATTAAAAAGATTTTCTATAAAAATGGGGTAGCTTACTGTGAACGTAATCGTGCTTTCTGAGCCGTGTCGTTGAAATGGCGGGTCGTTCTTGGGCTGATTTGCCTCTATTCGATGCCCAAGACGTTGCTTTGGCAGCGGTATCCATATCACCAGCTTCAGCGTAAGCTGATAGCAACTTCAATCACATTCGTGTGCCGTATCCTGGCCTCTGGAAATTCCATCTCCTTCTCGTCTGCTCTCTCGTCTGCCCTCTTTCTCTTCTGGCCTGGCTTTTGCCCATTTTTATTTTCATGAACGTCTCTATCCTCTTCATCGTTCGGCAAATTAGCCCTATTCTTCTTTGGTTTCACAATAATATCGTCGATCGCATCCGCCGTCCCAGTAGATATCCTGACTCGGCAATCACTCTGCTGTTGGAAGAATAATGCAACCTGCAGTGCCCGCTCAATCGCTCTACCCGTTGCCTTCACATATATCTCCTCTCGATTCCCCTTCTTCTCCTCTTGGCCTCCTGCTATAGCCGCCTCGACCCTCTTTGCATCTAATGGTGTCTTGCGTGAAATGAGGGACTGCGTGTCTCTATCCTCTGCTTTGGAAAGGAGATGTCGAACACGCTTAATAATAGGGATAAAGGGAGTTTTGTGCTTTACATAGACTACTTTTTGGAAGGCGGAAGAGGCAAATGGGTTAGGGATGGCGGGATGGAGAAGTGGTCGCTTTGATATTTTCGCGTCTGGAGATGGAATTAGCTAAGATCGTATATCAAATAAGTAGGGAAAGGGGCGCATACAGCTTGGTAGCTTGGGAAGCTTCTCTGGTTTGCGGAAGCCAGCAGGATCGGGATTTGATTGAGAGTCAGCCATAGTTGCGCTTCGAAAGGAGTAATTTTGAGATGCGAATTTTCGCGCGGTAGGCGCGTTTAACTAATCAATGGCGCGAATGAAGGTTCAGCCTAAGAAGGCAGTCTCCCGAGAGATTACGAGCGGATTTATGTATTGCTACCATGACATTGGCTAAATCGAGTAGATGGACCAAGAAATCGCATGGTGGAGTTAACGATGTTGGAAAGCACGGCCCTCTGTGCGGGTAGGGCTGAAATTTCTAGGATGCGCCAAAACTGCAAGACCATAACTGCTAGGAAACCCCCCAGGCTTGTATTAGTCCCATGAAGCTTATACACCTTCGAATTCCGCACATTGTGCCTTATGCGCGAGCTTCCGCCCTCCAGGAATCGCTCGTGAAGTCTTTCCTTGCTTCTAAAGCCTCCGAATCACTTCCAGCGCCCGACCCAACCATCATTACCGCCCAATTCAATCCCGTATACACTTGTGGCCGCCGTGAAATTGGCACTGTAAGCGCTGAGCAGCAAGAGTATCTTCGTGCAAATAGCACAGCAGAATTTGTGGAGGCCATGCGAGGAGGGCAGACTACGTTCCATGGACCTGGACAGTTGGTTGCATATCCGATAATCGACTTGCGACGACACAAGTTAACGCCGAGGAGCTATGTCTGCGTGCTCGAAAAGGCTCTGATCGCTACGTGCAATCGCTACGGCATTAAAGCTATGGCTACTGAGCACACGGGCGTCTGGACGACACCTGAGGACAAGATCGCGGCTATCGGTGTACATATGAGGAGGAATATCACAAGCCATGGTATTGGTCTGAATGTAAACACCGATCTGTGGTGGTTCAATAGGATTGTTGCCTGTGGATTAGAAGGCAAGAAAGCCACAAGCTTCGAAAACGAGGGTGTGGTTGGCACGAGTGTCGAAGAAGTTACGGACGTTTTCGTCAAAGAGTTCGCCAAGAAACTGCAAATTGGGGACATCAGCATCACAGACGTGACTGAAGGAGTGTGAGGACCGGCGACTATGAAACATCCAGTTCCCAGGAGAAGCTACCCTCCCCCCCTCAAGCAGGTTGGCCGAAAACCCTTCAACAAATATCACATGCTTCTTCTAAAGAGAACGACGACCAAAAAGAGGGCTGTGTTCTCCTCAAGAGTATGATTAGAGTTACCATCTATTGAAATAGAGTCTCCGACCCATGAAAGAGAGAATTCTTGATCTAACGTTGAGGTTGTTCAAACCTTAAACTAATGATTAAAATGATGGGGTATTCCCTCGCAAGAGTGTTCTCCGTTTTATATCATTGAATTTTACAATTTCCTCACTTCAAAATATTCTCTAATAGTGCTGGACAGACAGTAATGGCCGACAGTAGAACATCCCATCGTCAAATATGCCTTCACAGGCCATGAGCTTGCGGTAATGTTTGGCTTTATAGCCGCTATGCTCGATGTTTCCATTTCTATACAGCTTTCAGTCACCCTTGTATAATGACCACACTACGCTATGTACATATTCTGTGCCAATCTATTATAGTAACTCATACTTGTGTCTGGTGAACAGTCGCCTTCGGATTGAACTTCGTAACTCGCCACGTCGAATGCTCCTCTGTCGACATCAACGGATCACAAAATTCCAGCGCAAGTAACACTGAAACCAAAGTTACATCTACCACGCCCTGTGGCGAACTCAATTCTGACTTCGCTTCAAATAAGGGCATGTTGCATCCTTCAATCTCGCAACATCCATCGAACTCGCAAGGATCAGAGCTGGAAACTTCCAACAATGAGTGGAGCAGTGCTCCGGAAGACACCAATTAAAAGGTACTAATATGGTCGACTTGTAGGGCGTGGAAACCGGGAGGGCTAGGTGAAAAATTCTAGGGCCGTCGAAGATGAGATTGAACTCATGTCTCCAATTAAGCCGCTGCCATCTTTGCGGATGCTTGACTAACTGTATCTTCGGTTCTATCGTACAGCCGCCCCCTTGGTGGTAGGCAAAAGCGAATGCCTTTAGGCGGAGTTACTGGAAATTTTGTTAGAGCCCGAGCGGCTGAGAAGGAGATCGAATCGGGCTTTGTCAACCGGTCTTGATGTCCATGGAAGCTGCATGAAGGGGCAAATTAATGCATAGAGCGACGGGATATGTGCGCTCCCATTGAGTGCCTCAATCGTTCATTGGCTGGGTATTTATGTATTTAGGTCCAATAGTCGGCTAGGCCATTATTTTTACAATAACGTTAAAGATCATTTGGTCAGATTTGAATGTTGTCAAAATATGTATCATTGAAGAAGACATAGCAGTATTGTTCCATCCTCTTATTCTAGCCATCCACAGACCTAATTACCCATAATGTGGGGTTTCGAGGCTTCTCTCCTTGTGTTGACCATCCAATAAGCGACCGTGTTCGACAAAAGAAATCTGATACAATGGTCGAATGAAAGAGCTTTCGGTTGAAGAATAGGTAAATTCAGAAAACGCCAGAAGGTCCCCTAGGACAGGTGAGAAATTCACAACACATTGACGCAAAGAAGAATAAAGTGTTCAACGCCCAAACACCATCCAGAATCCTCACAAAAGACCCCAGGATCGAAGAAGACATCTTTTGTGCCCCAAAACGAACGATGAAGGGTACAAAGCCGAAGTGGCAAAAGAAAGGGTTGAGACTGTATGTATAGTAAGAGTAGTAGGGTTTCGTAGTCATGAGTCAAGGTATCTTCCACTTTTAGACCGTTCAATGCATCTACGGCAATTCTGCCACTGCCGTGATCTGTACGCCGATGCGCCAAGCAAAGCTGGTCCAGACGATTCAAATTAATCCGTTGGTTGAAGAAGATGACGATGAGGATATGCTGCATTTTTCCGAAGGCTGGTGAGCCTCTGAGCTTTCCAAGTGTCTGTTGTGTGATAGATGATGGGAGGAGTCAGCATGGAATATCCAACCCGAATGCTAACTCACGCAAAGCAGTCCAGATACTCTGCTGACATGCTATCATTAATCGCGGCGCCGCCTTTCCTTTGTCTTCCTTTCTCCTCACCTCTCTTCTAGTCCATCCCCAGTAGCAGCGGCATATCATGGCAAGCGGTGATATGATTAATCCCGTCGAATATTCACCGCTCCACCTTCGGGTATGAGTTGAGCCAGGCCATGAGTCCAACGCCAATTAGAACGATGCCGAATATTGATGCAGCCGGTCCCCCATGGATTAGCATAGCGTCGTGTCGGCCAGGTCGCGTTGCTAGTGTTTGCGTTATTACTTTTTCTAGCTCCGCAACCTGTTCAGGGCTGACTGGTCGTCCGTTCTGTAAACCGGATTTCCTCAGTATTACGCCAGCGACCTCAACATTATCTTCCTTCTCGTTCACAATCAGTATCTCACCAGCCCCATCAGAGCCGTCCGTGGCTGCGCTGACAGGTTCAGGCGTAACTTCGCTCTCGCTATGTCGACATTCCTTCTTGGCTTCTCGTGCTGTGCGTTCGGCATCGTCTTGTCTAATCTTCTCCACCATCTCAGCAAGCGTCTTACGGTGTGTAGCACTCTCCGCTTCTGCACTCTCGGCACGCTGGCGGTATTTCTCCATCTGCTGCTTCATCTCATCCATTTCAGCAACCATAATTTCCAGTCTTTGTTGAAGGCGAGAAGTTGCAGCGTCGGCGACAGGATTTATTGACGGTTCATCTTCTGGTTTCACGTCGTCCACAATTGTCGGTTCAGAGCCAGTTTCTTGCTCGGGGCTGACTCCATTGACCTGTACTTCATTATCCGTTTCTAGCGATGCGGAGTCTGGCCGCTCACTACGCGACTCCATTTCTAGACGTAGAGCTCGCTCTTCAGCACTTTCTCGTGCAAGGCGTTCCTGCGCGAGCGAAGCCTCCAAGTCTTTAAGCCTCAAGCTCTGAGATTCTATTTCTTTCTTTGCTGTTGTTAGAGCTTCGGCGAGAGAAGATAGTTGGAGGTGAGAATCTGATCGCACTGGGGAGCTGTTGCTCTTTGCTCTTTCTGTATCACTCCGTCTCAAGGAGGGCTGGTTCGCGTCGGGTTTTTCTGGAAGTGGCTGTTGAGGCGGTGGTGCTGGGGGATCAGAGAACCGAGTTTTGAGGTCAGCTTTGATAGGTGACACTTTTATGTGTGGGCTCGGTGATGCTTTCGCGGGCTCCTTCTTAGGTTCTGTCGTCAATACAGAGTCAATGTACTGACTTGTTCGCTGGAGATCCTGAGATTGTTGTTTTGCTTGTTTGATCTCCGACTGGTGGATTCATTAGTAGTTGTGCTAACGTTTGATTAATAACTCACGTTGAGTCTCTTGACGACCTGCTCCATCGTAATGGGCTGCAACCAAAAATTCATATGTCGTTGCTGACCCATGCCACCCATGTTATTGCCAACTGCGCTTGACGGAGTTTGCAACCGTCCGCCGTTCATTGAACCTTGGCTCCCTGTGCGCCCTCTCATACCGCCAATTCCCTGAGGCCCACCAGGGCTGATAATATTAGCAATTTGCGGAGAGTCAAGGTCGCCGAAGTTAAGGTCCAGCATGCTGCTGCCAGTATTGGTGTAGATACCAGCATGTTCGACGCGAGCGGCAACTTTGTGGTGGACTATGGTTTTCTGATCCTCACTGACAATGTCGATACCTAATTCCAGCATATCTTGCTCGCGAAGTTCGTGGGGGTCTGAGTCTCTGTTTTCTTGAGATAGTCGCTGCCCATTGACAAACGTGCCGTTTGATGACTTGACGTCGCGAATCCATATTTTCCCATTGCGGTCGGCCCAGATTTCCGCATGTTGTCGAGAAAGAACTTTGGAATCAAAATAGCCGTTCAAAGGCGTTGGAATGGTCTTGTTATTGGTTTGCCGGCCGATTCGGAGGACGTCAGGGTAGAAAGGCACAGTGATGGTCTTGCGCTCGAAAGTGCCGTTCATCGGGATTAGATGTAGAATTGCAGTGTTCTCTGGTTGACCCGGTGTCCGTGGCGCGCCGTTTTGTTGTACTTGGGATTGGCCATTGTGTTGTGAGGGAACCATTGGGGCTGGTGAGTGTAGGGCGGAGATTGCAGAGGCAGCGGATGGGCCAGAAGATGCCGATGCGATAGATTGAGGTCGTGCTGTAGATAGACCCGAAATGGGTTCGGCCTTCGATGCAGGCCACAAGCCTCGTGGTGGTTTCTTTCTTGCTCCCCACGTGGTCGTTTCCCCCGCGGGCGACGAGGACACACCGTTTGATTGAGATGATGCAGCCGATATTGTCGAGTTTGAGGAGGCTGAGGAGGTGAGTGACGTTGAAGATGCTGGTCGCTGGGCACTTTTGCTGCGAGGCATGAACATCCTGAACTCGTCGGCGTTCAGGCCGTTCGGAGCGCCGTTAGAAGCGCTCCATCCTGTCCGGGAAATGGGCTGTAAATTGGGAAGAGGGGCGACTGCAGTCATCTGCAATGTATCTAGCGAGCGACTGCCGTTCGCAACGGAGAAAGACTTTTTTCTAGCGTCGACCGTCTTGCGACCCCGTGTTCACTTAGCGCCGGCAGTGTAGGACAACCTCAAGCAACCCCTAGTATCAAACAACAGCGACAACAGAAGGGCGACCGGTCGTTCACTCATACGAAGGGAGAGGGCCGAAGGAGAGATATGGCGCAGGTTGGCCGAAGGTGCGATTCGCGATCTGGGGGTCTGTCGTGTGCTGGTCCGTGTTAGCTAACGTGCGACGTCAGGACCGAGAAGGATGCTGTGGCCTAGCAAGAGGTGCAGTGGCAGAGGCAGCAGGTGGCGCAGGGAAAGGTGATGGGGGTACTGACGGGTAGCCGGCGGTGGATAGAGGTCGAGGATCAGTGTTATGGAGAGGCAGAACGGGGGCATATGACAGTCGTCAGGTCCTTGTCCCAACTCCACTGGCGGGAAGTTCTCGCTTGCTTACTGGCGCTCGTAAGGACGTTCTACAGCCGAAACGTGACGTTGTGGAGATGCACGCAGCTGAGCCGCTATAGATGAGGAGCCATATGAGTTGAAGTGAGAATATTGCGAGGGTGATATAAAGAATGAAGCTGATGCGTAACCCGCAATAACACGTTCCAACTCCTTCTCAAAAAAGACAAACGATCACGTGACTATATTCGCCGTTCGGCATCTTCCATCAGCGAATGGCGCTGGATGAATGACAACCATCCAACATTTTGCTTGGGCCAAACCTTCGAATTAAGCTCTATTCTTCCTTCTTCTCGTTGAATAAGGCTCAATCAAGTCTCTGTCATAATGCCTGTGCCAGTAGGAGGTGGTATGAGCGGTCCGTCGACCTTCGACAAACGTAAGACAAGTCAAACCGAAAGCTCGCGCAAAAGCTAACACTTTCCCACAGTCAAGATGGGCGGCATGATGGGTGGATGTACGTTTTTGAATGCTCATCTGTAGTGCAAGCCTCCTACTCACCTGTTCTACCTCCTGCTAGCTGTAGGATTGATCATCGGTTTCATTTTTGGTACGCAGCGTTGAAGCTGGCACCACGAGCGGATCTGACGGGATCCAGGAGCAACAAATATCATAAGATTCGGTCCGGGGCCTAACGGAATGCTGCGAACACTCGGGCAATACATGCTGGGATCTGCCGCCACATTCGGGTATGCTAGAGATTTCTTGGACTGAAAAGAACTGTATCGCTGAATACGTTGCGCAATAGCTTCTTTATGGCCATTGGTACGACGATACGAACAGACAGCTCACCGATAGCAACGGAGGCTTTCGCAAGGCTGCGAAGACAGCCGATGATAACGCCGCGTCAATACCCCAGGCGGGTCCAGAACGAAAATAACTAGAGGGAATACTGAACTTAAGATCTAAAAATATGTAAGAGAGGACAACTGTACGATAACCGGATGCTATCGGATGCTATTAGATGGCAACGTATGTATATATTAGAATCTTGTGCAATCACGAGCGAGGCGGCCTAGGGTTTGCTGGAATATGTTTATGAGATCGCGTAGTCTTTCGATATTTTGTAACACAGTCGTTCGAAGGCAAATTCCTCTGCTTTGCAATACTGATCGGTACTCCCAGCATTGGTTTGTAAGTCGGTGTCTGTGGTTGACAGGACTAATATCATCCGGCAGCGTTAATGTTCCAGGCATAAATCGCTAGTAGCTATAACATGAAAATGTCCGTAATAAGCTCTCTATGCCAAAGTTGTGCGTTTCGAGAGGAAACGTAACCATCGAATCAACGCCACTCCAGATGAATGACCATCGAGACATTTTAGATGATTCCCGGGTGCCCGCATATCACTGTGGGAGGACAAAGTACTACTTGCTGAAAGGTAGCCTGCTAATGAGAACTGAATAAGATCTTCTATTATTTGCCAAGCCTCTCAGCTTCACCTCCTTTCATGCGTTGTTCACACGCTTGTGTACCTCACATGTTTCGAGAGCCTTCAGCACTCTGCTAGCCTTACCTGCGACTCAATAGCATCTACACTTTCCTTGTAACTTACTTGGCTTGGCCCATATTCGTCTTGTAATTTGGCAGAGATATCTCTTTTAGGATCGCATCCCCTCATTGACTAGTCTATCTGACCGCCGGTTGTTTTCACGAACCACAACAGCACACTACTCCGCCAGTAACTTTTCTGGCTGCTCTAACATCTGTCCTCATGAACCTAGCTTAATTTCACGAACAGATTAACTACGCCGGAGATGAGTCAATCGACTTCAGATCCAATTACTGCTCTTGGAGTAGTGGTAGCCGCACTACGCGCAGAAGCATCCGAGCACACCAACTCTGAAGAGCAAGCTCACCGCTTGGGACAACTAGTAAGAGAGATAGCGCTTGTGAAAGAGCGTCTTGCCGAAGAGAAGGCTGCACGTACTGTACATGACAATAGGTTAGAAGAGATAAGAAAGGCCTTTGAGGGATTGAGAGGAGCTCAAGTGTGGGTGGCTATTTATGACATTCAATTGTAGGTGGAAGTTGACATGATGCTCTCGAATAGGCCCATGAGTGATCAACAAGTTGCGGAAACCGGTCTGAGTATCGAACAAAACTCAGCTACAGACAAACCCCAGGCTTCAGCTGTTTCGAGCAAGGATAAAAGTGGCTGTTGGCCAGTCCTTGCGATTCCGCAGCTCCCATCCCACCCTCAACATCACGCAGATCATGATAGTCGTTTACAAGGTCAGTACTTCTTCCCTTGATGAAATATTTCGTCTGACATCGCCAACAGCGTCTTCGCCTGAAACTTTGAGAGCCATGTCGAGAGCCCCGAGCATTGTACCGTATCCGTCTTCGCTAGGTATGATGCGCGGTCCACCCATAGCTCCATCGATACCAGCAGCGTTACGCATATTTCTGGCCTCTCGTGCTAGGGATCAAGGTTTGACATCCAGAGCCTCATCGTCGACAGCAAGCAAAAAAATCACGTCCGTATCTACAAAAGCCTCCGGGGGTGGTGCCGAAAATAATTGGCATGTAGATGCTGCAACTGCTGGATCGGCTGAACCGGTTGAGAACGCTTCAAGACCCTCTTCGCGTGATGTGGCTGGCGGTTCACCTGTTTCAAACATGGAAAAACATTGTTGGAAATCAGAATGGTACAGGGCTGGGAAGCCAATGAATTTGGTTAATTTTGTTCGGATGAAGCGCGCCGAGATGCGTAGAGATGGAGATGAAGGTAAGCGTTGTGTACCTTAGCACTCGCAGAATTAAGTTCAAAAACTACTTCTACTCATCTTTCCCCCCAGCCGTAGAATTACAAGCCTTGTACTACTTCCCTGTGAAAACTTTTCTAATTTATATTTATAGGGAAAGCCAAAGGCCGTGCATCCAATCAGTCCGCCATCAATAAAGAAGTAGAGCCTCAAAATACGGAGATTCCAGCGGAATCAAAAGAAAACAAGCTAGTAATCAACTGCAAGCGTTGCCTGCAGAAAGAAGTAAGGGTTCGTAGCAAGAACTTCCTACTATCAAATTTCCCACCGCTGACAACTGCTACTTTTAGTGTGATAGACAGAAGCCATGCCATCAGTGTCAAACACACCAGGAGGATTGCGAATATGATGCCCCCGCAGACAGAAAACAAGAGCATTCCAGAGCAGAGGAACAGAGCAACGTCTCATACACAAGACGTAGGCAGTCGCTCTCTACCATTGATACCGACAACACAAAAGTGCTCAAAAATGCGACAAAGCGAAAGCGTAAGTCCTTAGGGCAAACAAGCTCCGAAAAGGCTCATAACATACCCCCAGCAGAAACAGCCGCAGCTCCTCCTACAGGCCGAAGGACTTCAAACGCCGCCAAGGGTTCAAACAAACCGCCAGATATGCTTATCGTCTCGACGCCCGACCACTCAGGCGATCGCGACCTCAGCCCCATCTCCGCTCTCTTCCGAGCCTCAGAACTAAAAATCTACACCAACATCCGGAGTACAGACGAAAACCCCCTAAGGCCCGAGCAAGCAGCCACCAAACCCCACACCGAACCAAACCCCCCAGAGCGCGTCAGAAAGAGGAGAAAACTAAGCAGCGGCCCACCTCGCCCTTCCCCGACTAGCGCCTCCGCCCCCCTCCCCCTCCCTACTCCACCCCAGAGCCTCACCGCAACCCCCCCAGCAACCCAGGCCCTGCTCTCCCCGCTCCACATCCTCCACGCCCCAGGCCGCCGTCTCCGCACCCGCTTCGCTGCCAAGGAACCGACAGCACCACCCAAGACGAAGATGAAGCTCAAAGCGAGGCCGAAAGCGGCGCCTGCCACGCTCGTCACTGAAACGACGCCCCAGACGCCCCGGCGCGGGGGAGCGGGCGGTGCGGTCGCGAGCGGGCCGGCGACGCCAGGGGTTGGGACGCCGGGGGGGACGACGGCGGAGGAGCTGCTGAGTAGGTTTGGGGCGAGGAGGTTCAAGGCGTAGGGGCCCTGGGTGGGGTTGCTGCTGGGGGTTGGGGTTTTTGTGGGGGTGTTGAGTGAGTTCGTGTCTTGGTGTTGGTGTCAGGCTTGGGATGTCGAGTGGAGTGGTTAAGTGGGCTAGAAATGGAGACTGAGTGACTAGAACTTCTAATGCGGTAGTGGAGAATGCTGGATGCTGGGTGTTGGATGAACGGAACCTGCTGTAAACTATGAACTAACACAGCTCCTCCTAACTCACAAATGAACCGTATTATAACCTGCAACGAGCTACATGTAGAATGTACAGTATTATGAATTAAAATTAACTGTTATGAGGCACCCTTTGCCCACGGATAAGAATACAGCGGCGCAGAATCCTGCGCGAAGCGAAGGTAAGGTAAAAAGCTAAATCAAAACCACGACCCCCAACTCCCCTATATGCAGTCCATATAGCTAGCCCCCCTTTTTATTCACCCTTCTTGCTTAAAATGAGCAGGCGCTACATCGCCAATATTCCAAATACTTGTACAGCCATGAAGAATAGAAGATCAAGGGTGAGAGTGAAGAGTGAAGCCAGCACTCTCCACTTCCCCCCAACAAGCACGCGCAAACCTCGCTTTTGCTCCAATCCTATGCGATATTGCTTTTAAAAAACGTACTGTGCGGGTTAGCCCTAGGCCCAGATGAAGGAAAAGGAAATGGACGACTTACTGGAATGAACAACCAAGGCACGCGGCGCGTGTACTCCTCCCACGCCTCGCCGTACTTCTCATGGCAGCGCTCGATGTCCCGCATGGCGCGGTGCACGATCATGGCCGAGAAAAACAGCGGGTAGAACCACGGGAACGGCGACTTGAAGCCGGTGACCAGGCCCCAGGAGAGCGCGAAGAAGAGGTCGCAGGTGTAGTGGACTTTGCGAGCGCGGCCGTCTGGACGAAAAAGCTAGTTAGCGGGTACTCGACAGATTTGGGGGATTGTGGAGGGATGCGGGAGAGGATCGGAGGGGGGAGATGTACACCACCCATCGCACAAAATGCCGTCGCCGGTCTTGGTTGGGATGCTTTTCGGGTTCTTTAGTCTGCCGTAGCTGAAATGCGGAAATGTCTTGCGCTCGAAGACCGTGCCGCGCTCCTCCTGCCTGAACATGTTCTTCTGGCTGTTGCATGTGTCCCAGACCCAGTACACGAACAGGTAAGCTGTAGTGAGCGAAGCGAGAGCCCAGCGCGGCCAGCGGTAAGTTTCTGGGTCGTGCGAGGCGAGGTAGATGGTGCAGTGGCAGTAGGAGAGGGGCACGCCGGCGAGATTCCAGAAAATGAGCATGAAGCCCCATTTCTCGTAGTACATGTCCCTACACAAGTAAGCATTGGATACAGCTGCTTCTCTTGGTTGGGCTCAGGGTAAACTTACCATGATGGAACGATTAGATGCTCCCCTTTCGAGCATGCGTTCGCATATATAAAATGTGCCATAAGAATGAATCCTACTTCTCCGGATACATACCCGTAGTGCTCGTACTGCCGCGCAGCCGTGCCTAAAGATAGCAAGAAGAGGATATACCAAGGCAGGCGCACTTCGAAAAACATCTTGAAATCTAGTAATCCGAACATGCGCGGGTTGAGCTCCGCGCCCATGAAGAAGTCATAGATTGGATAGCCAGTCATGCGATGCTGTGCGCCACGATATAAGGCCGAGAAGTATGCGAGAAATGAGACGATAAATCCAGACATGATCGCAACAGACATGATGGGTCCGAACTCGTCGATGAGCGTGTAGAGCTTGAAAAGCCCAGTGAAGTGAAGGGTCAGTGCTAGGACGATAGTAACATAAAAGGACCAGATTCCAGAGCAGTAGTAGTCCAACTTCTTACCGCCTAGGTGTGGGAGCGGTTTTCCTTTACAATACACGCCTGGCAGGAGGAGATAGAAAATGCCCTCGACGACGAAAAATGTCCAGTAGATCAACCAGGCATCCCGGTGCGGATATGCTTGTGTCCGCACGAGATACCACATGTGCCCCAGAAAATCCGAGAAGCTCTCACCGGCCACTGGCTTAGGAAAGCGACCATCGAAGAATGTTGCGCCAATCCACATGTAGTACATTAGCAGTGGAAATCCGATCATCATGGCGCTCACACCCAAGGAGCCTCCGAATTCGAATTGTCCTGTCGAGTCGACTGTTGGGTCTGTAACTTCCGTCCGGGTAGGCTTCGCGTGTCCATTGGGATGTCCATTGGCATGTCCATTAGCATGTCCATTAGCATATCCATTGGCATGTCCATTAGCATGTCCATTGGCGTGACCATTGGTATAGCTGTTGACATGGCTGCTCGCATCTCCATTGCCATTGCTCAATGCACCATTGAGAGTCGCGGACTCTTTCGGAGCCTTTTTGACTGAATCGGCGAGGCCAATTGAGGGAGGAGGCGTGGAATCGTCGGAATCGAAGGGATTGGAGGGGATAACAGACTTGCGCGGGCCGCGCTTGCGCCCTGGTGTTTCGACAAAGCCAGGATTGTATGGCTTGCTATGCATCGGCCGGAGTCAGCAATCACCCCACAAAACTACAAATGATGCGAGAAAGCTGGATTGCGGTATCCGGCAGTACTCACCTAGGCGTCTTGCCTGTCCTCGAACGCGTCACTCGCTCTGACATGGCTTTAGCTCAATTGTGCCTCCAGGAAAGCTCTTTTCAGGGGCTAGATTGGCTTGCGCTAAGTGCGGGAATATCGAGGGACCTTCAGGCGGGAGGAAGAAGAGAGCTGCGAGGTGGGCTCGTTCTCAGCTAGTGGACATCCGAGCTGCAGTGTCTGTTCGGTCACAACAATTTTGGCGTTCTCTTGGGGGCAGTCAAGGTGTTTTGTGTTGACACCAAGACCCAAAGAAAACAAAGGCTTTAGCATGACTCGCTTGACAACCAACCCTTGCCTGTTCCCTTTAATACACCACGCAACTGAGATTTTGCCCCGCACCACTCTTAGCAGTCGCCTTAGGGGCTGCAAATCGCCTCCATATCATAATCTGTTCAATCTGTGCGCCTTTTAGTGTCGCCCATTTTGTAATTAGTGGCGGCTACTACCATGGCTCATTTGAATCTGTAATTGAGTCGATCGTTCGGTAAGGCTCCAGATGAGGCTCCAGATTTGACTTCGCACAATGTGTGATTGATGTCGGTGAGCGGTTCGAGTGAGCCCTCTCTGCCACCAGGCCTCTATCGCGACACCCTACTTTAGTGTAGGAATAGAGCATTCTCCTCGGCCAACGCCCTCTCTGCGATCGACGTTTTCCACGCCTTCGCCCACCTCCCGTTTAAGCGCCCCCCGGAAACAAGCTTATCGCGATTAAGAAGGTTAAGATAATAATATTATATAAGGCTTGCAAATATAACGGTGGTATCGCGATCGGGGTGTATAGAGTCGCTATATTACGAGAAGTTGTTACTTTAACGCATATGCGAGAGTTCCAGATTAATATAGAATATACAAGGGGGTAACATGAACGGGTCAGACGCCCACCCTGCTAGTACTGTAAACAAAATAACCTGGCCCCGCTATGTCACTCTGGACTCGCTTATTTCTTCACCCATACTAGCAGGGTGGGCGTCTGACCCGTTCATGTTACCCCCTTGTAGAATAAGAGCTCGAAGCTATTCCTTGCAACGGTGAGTTGGACCGTGCGCGAACACCAGAATCAAAAGTACGCGTATGGTCACGGAGCCTTGATCCTATTGATTCTATTGGCTAGCTCTTATCGATAACCGTAGGACGAATTCCACCGTCGCAAGGGATATATTAAGGGAGCGTTCGGTTGCAGCTCCAGATTGAATCTGGAGGCTTCAGAACCGAGTTGATCTGGAGGTGTCTGTTCGGTCAATCTGGCGACTTTCTGATCTGGAGCTCCTCCAGATCGGCAACCGCGTCAAATTCGCATGCTTTACCGTATATAGTAGTTGAACTTGAGCTCTTGGCGTCAGATCAATCTGGAGCTTTTTTCTCCAGGTCAATCGTCAAGTCGAATCTGGAGCTCTGCTCGTGCACCCGTCCGATTGCCCACCATGCCCCCACCGCCACCGCCCTTACCGACGACGGTGTTACTGCTGCTGCTGCTGCTGCTGCTGCAGGCCCTATTATTTATTTATTCATTTATTGCTTAACGTCCGATTCGGATCCCTGTCGGGCCCACGCGGACTACAGTAGGCCCTATACGATAGTAATAAAGGATCGGTAGTAGGTACGTTTTGCAAGAGTCAGATTGAGTACGACTACCAGATTAAGCGCCACTAATTATCTACTAATTAACGCCGGTGGAAGCACGGATCAACGTCAGATTGAAAAAGCTCCGGATTGCAACCGAACGCTCCCTAAAACGGTGCCAAGAATCTCACTTTTACTACTGTATAGTTTGCAAATTTAACGCGCTTACCGATATGGAGGAACTTTAGATTCAAAAGTCGTCAGATCTACTGAACAACTACCTGATATTCAGATTTGAGCCCCATATCGGTTACAATATGAGCCTCCATATTGAATATGGAGGTTGCAACCGAACGGCTCCTTACTAAATTAAGTCAAGCGTCAAACAATAGTGCCGGACAGTACTTGTGGCTCGTATATGAACAGCCTAAGAGATCGCCGTTATAAAATACGATGTATACTACGGTATCAGGCATAAGTTTCGTTAGTACGTCCGTCTGACATGGATTATTAACAAGGATAAGACAGGCCGTCCGATTAATAATGTGTGACAATCTTTTAAAGTAACCAATGAAAAAAAAGGAATTCCTTTGCCAAGCTCCACACATACTAACGAAACTTATGCCTGATACGTAGTATGTAATCAAGTGGCGTTATCTACAATCAGCTGCGCTATATATGGCTTAGGGTTCGTTCGGTTGCAAAACCGTCAGATTGAATATGAATTGAAAGTCCAACAGAAAGGACGTGTTCCTTCCTAATTTGTTACGCGTCTGTGGCTTTAACGGAAGCCTCCATATTGAACTGGAATCTGTAACAGGAGCTTCGAGCTACATATTGAAATGACGCCAAGAGCTCCGTTACAGAAGCTAAAGTTGCCAACCTTTTAGCGTGTTTTTTGGGCGGTGAAAGGAACATTAAAAATTCTGTGGTTCTGATTATGAGGAGTTTAACCGAACGATCCCTTCAGAATCATATTTGAGCTCTATTTCGGTTCAATATGGAGCCTCCATATTGAATATGTAGTTGCAACAGAACGGCCCCTTAATTTTCCCGTCTATTATTTTTTCCCACAGTCCTATCAAATTCAGCATATCTCGGCAAGGTGTAGCCGGAGCAGGTCGGCCACCCTCCCTGCTAGCGTAGCAAGGGACAAGTACCTCGCCACGTATGTTATCATCAGCTTTAACTAAAACGGAACCAATAGAAAAGGCTAGAAAAGGCTCTCTTATAATATAAATATATGTAGTCCCCCGGACCCCTCTATAAAATAGAGATTATTAAAAAGATAAAGATAAATAGGATTATTGCTAGCTTTTATCTGGATAAAGTTGAAGTAAGGTTATACGACCCGATGAATGTCCTACGCAAATCACGTTTCTATAAACAGCTGTACATTTTGGTCGATATTCAGGCGGAAGCCAAAGTAGGGCTTTTGTAATAGAACTTATCCACTGGTCATTTACAAAGATAGTAGGCAGCTCTTTTGCCTGAGAGGGAAGACTACTCAAGAGAGGCGAAGGAAGAGGAATGTCTCCTCCAGGTGCTTCCAGATACCGGCCGTCCGGCGAGAAGGCTACGTGGTTGACCGAGCCGGAATGGCCCTCGAGCGTGCTGCGGCAAGACCCCGTTGCTGCATCCCATAGCCGCACAGTCTCGTCGCGGATGCAGACGCTACTAGCTGGCCATCCGGCGAGAAGGCTACGTGGTTGACGAGCCGGAATGGCCCTTGAGCGTGCTGCGGCAAGCCCCGTTGCTGCATCCCATAGCCGCACAGTCTTGTCGGATGCAGACGCTACTAGCTGGCCGTCCGGCGAGAAGGCTACGTGGTTGACCCAGCGGGAATGGCCCTTGAGCGTGCTGCGGCAAGACCCCGTTGCTGCATCCCATAGCCGCACAGTCCCTGTCGCCGGATGCAGACGCTACTAGCTGGCCGTCCGGCGAGAAGGCTAACGTGGCGGACCAGCCGGAATGGCCCTCGAGCGTGCTGCGGCAAGACCCCGTTGCTGCATCCCCATAGCGCACAGTCCTGTCGTAAGATGCAGACGCTACTACCCTGGCGTCCGGCGAGAAGGCTACGTGGTGGACCAAGTCGGAATGGCCTCGAGCGTGCTGCGCAAGACCCCGTTGCTGCATCCCATAGCCGCACAGTCCTGTCGCCGGATGCAGACGCTACTAGCTGGCCGTCCGGCGAGAAGGCTACGTGGTAGACCGAGCCGGAATGGCCCTCGAGCGTGCTGCGGCAATAATCCCAGTTATCTTCTATCTTTGATAGCCTATTGACCCACCCCGGAATATAGTCGGTGAATGTCTTCCGTATTATACTCATCTCTGGAGCAAAAATAAGGGCCGAAGAATAGACCTGTAAAGGTGCATTTTGTAATAGAGATTGAAACCGCAGCGCAAATCGCTTAGCATCATGAAGAAAGCTCGAGCTAGCACTTTTGTCTGACTACATTATAGGTAAGTACAGCAATAAATAAAATATTTAAATCAATCTTACGTCTGTGAGCGCCTGTAGGCTATTAATTATATAAATACATTTATATACTTCTCCAATAAGGCTCATAGCTTCTAGCCAGTAAAGAAAATACTTCTGGAGGAAAATGTGGATAGAGTTCCCGTCGTGGATATGGCGTTTACTCTGCTCTAGATGGTGCACCCAATAACGGCAAGCGTATTGTAACCCAGGTGATAGACAGCTAGCTATTATCCGTTCATCGATCTCGCTTTTTAGAGCCCCAGGTATTAGGAGGTTGCACATGTTTTGCCGCAGGCCTTTTGGACTAGACATTAGTTTAAGGCACTGGGATGCTAGCCTCTCGTGTGTTTCTTTCTCATCTACCCAGAACGGACTCTTTCCCTGCTTTTGAGGATCGACAAGGAATTCACGAAAAGACAGATGTAGGAGCCTTACGGGTACATCCTCGCTATTGGGAATGTTGAGGACGGAGTGTAGAGAGTCCAGCCGGCAGCTAATATCGTCCTTAGGAATACCGAGGAGGTGTGCAAGTGAAATAATAGAGAGTGGGCTCTCTAGAACAACGATACTCCCAACTATTTCCCGGAACTCGCTAGCCCGCCTTTCCTTATCCTCCTCATCTTCATCATCAAACAGCTGGTTTAGGATTGGGAGATAGGTCTTATCGAGCTCAGAGGCTGTTTTCTGATACCCGAGCACGAGATTTAAGCGTTTTTTAGGGTTATCTCGTTTATCTCCGATATATCGACAAGCTGTAGCAGCGAAGATAAAAAGCGGGATGGCCATCTGGGCTAGTGTTCGGATTTGGTCCTTGGTAGGCCAGTCTAGGGGAAGCGAGCGCGACATCCTGACCTCTCCGAGCTCATGCTCTAAGAAAAGGGTTATATCGCCCTTAACTGTTTCCTTTTGTACTTCATGAAGAAGTACATCTTGATACGTTCCGTCTGATATTTGTTTAAAACTGAGACGAATGGGGAGCTCCGGTCTGCTCGTTACGAAAATCCGTAACGAGATTGGCCTAATATCCCTGGCTCGCGCGAGAAGTTGAAGGATTGCTTTAATGTCTTTTTCTTGCTCACACTCGTCTAAAGCGTCCACCACGACAACTAAGTTTAAATCGCGCGAAGGAGCATGGCTTGTTTCTAAGAGCGGCTGGAGGACTAGCTTCTCAAACTGGTCTTTTAGGGCCTTCTCAAAAATGGTAGGGACAGCATCGATAGCCTTCCTAATGCCCGGTATCATCTCTGGCATACGGACCATGAGATCAGTGGCGATCGTAGTGAAAAACCGAGTAGCGTTTCTGCGATCACCCTCACCCTTCTTAAAGAAGAAGCTCGCGCCTAGCTGGCCATTATTGGCAAACGACTGGGCAACAGTCCGTGCAATCGTAGACTTTCCCGTGCCTGCCATACCATTCAGCCAGAATATGGGTTTGCCGTTCCTGTCCTCCGCCCATTCCGTTATTTGACTTAGTAGCTCAACTCGTGTGTTGCTAAGACATCTCGCATTGTGCTCCTCCATATGAGAGTCAAAGGACGCTCCCATGGCGATTGGCAGTTTCACCACGTCAATCTTTGATAAAAGGTTGTCGGTTTTTTTGTCAACAAGACTTAGCTTCCGATCAACACTAAGAATGAGACCCCTATATAGATCACTTATTAGTCTTTGCGCAAATCATTAAACACACATAACTTACGTTTGATCAACCTGAAGCGCGAGGCTGAAAGTCTGCTCGTATTTTTCAAGACTGGCGACCATCTTCTCCACCTGCTTGTTCGTAAAAGGCCACTTTAAAGCTCGCACACCAAAACGGTGCATCGCTTTGCGAGTCTTCCCCGGCTCCAGTCGCGCCTTCAGCTCTTGTAGTTGTTGATAACATTCTTCGAGCGAGTCCGATAACTTATGTGTGGTCGAGAGCCGTGTTTTGTCCTGCTTGTCTAATAGCTGTTTGACTTCTTCGAGGACATTCTTGATGTCAGTAACTGTCCCCTGAAGGCGATTAATATCCTTCTTCGCATCCTTAACGGCGACTGAGTATTGGAAGCAGAGCGAGGCGATTTTGGCGGATATGTCGACGATACCAGTAACGCTTGCTGCCGCCGAAAGACCATCCATGATGCGAACAGTAGAGAAGTGGCTGGGCCTGGCGATAAGTTTACAGCGGCACACTGGTGAACGCACACAGCTGCGAGGCCGGTCCTATGTTGGAAAGAGTGTCGCAGTGCATCTTTCAGCTCGACAAGGCTGACGCCAAGATTGCTGGCACCATTTCCAGGCACCGCGCGAAGCAATCTGCAGTTTGCCTGCGCTAGCGGGGAGGGCGGCCGACCTACTCCGGCCACAGATATACTGGGCCAGATGGGACGTGGGAGCATATGGTCAACGGAAAGACTGACCTACATGTGGCGCAGCCTATCGTAGACAAGCCGCTTGATTACTAATATACCGTATTTTATAACGGCTAACTCCTACTATGGTATCTGGGTTATATTTTGTGGGTGGGGCGGGTACATAGGTGCATACAGGGGCTTTGTAACGTGCTTGACCAGTAAGCTGCGCAGACCAGTAAGCTGCGCAGCGAAAAACCCACCAAAAATCAGAAAAACTGCACCTTAATATCTCAACAATGGCATAATAATAAATTCTAATTTTTTATAATTAGTCTTTTATACTTACCCTAAGACTCTTGTTTAAGTTCTAGAGTAATAAGCCTAGCCGTTATTAAGATATTAGGTTTTTAGAGTTTTTGGCCTCCTAAATTACTATATCTCTAAAACTACTTAATGGATTACTTTTAAAATCTAATAGGAGTCTTAAAATAGGTATTAAAGACCAATTATAAGATTTTGGAATTTATTATTACGCCATTGTTGAGATATTAAGGTGCAGTTTTTCCGATTTTTGGTGGGTTTTTCGCTGCGCAGCTTACTGGTCTGCGCAGCTTACTGGTCAAGCACGTTAATTAATGATTGTTAGTAAAGATTAAAGAGATTTAGCCGAAGATGTGTGAATAAAGGTATATTAATTACATAGAGACCAGGTAGTTAATTGGTGTAATAAATTGTGGGGCTTTGGCAGGGCCTCCTGGCTACTTGCGACCCACCCACAAAATAGAACCCTGATACCATAGTAGTCTGTTTGTTGACCCGAGGTACGAGTGGTCTATACTTTCAGGTTGGGTATTCAAATTTTCAAACTTCCGCCAAGCTAGCTTTTGATTGGTTTAAAAGTTGGCTTCTAATTAGTTAGAAAAAAACTTGCGGGTGGTAGGTTGTAGCAGAATCCACGTAACAAATATTAAAATACTATAAATATTAAAATATCTTAGTATTACACCTTCCTTTTTGTTAACACCTCTATTAATACCACTATATACATTATATATATAGCAGATCCTACTACAATTAAGTGCAGCAAGTGCTATATCTATAAGCCCCGCCTTAACTTTATAAAAGACGGCCCTTTAAAGAAGCTTTTAAAGCTATGCCAGTTATATCAGTTAAAGGTACGTCTTCCCTATCTATTACTTTTACTTCTACTTACCTTTCTAGGCCTCTAAATATAATTTAAATAAGCGGAGAGCTCTTATAGAGTTAGGTTCTACTACTAAGAATCATCCTATAAGGCGCTAGTAAACTGCTCTACCTAAAAATAATACTAAGAACTCCTTCCTACCTCACGGCCAGAACAGCCAAGATACCCCTAAAATAGCTTAACGGCGGAAGACAATTAGGGTAATATAACGGGAGCACCGCATTCTTAATTAGCGGGGTAAAGCTTACTCGCTTACTCCTCCGCTATATACCATAGATAAAGCTCTATATAGTAGAAGAGGCACTCTAGATAGCCTAAATACGTCCTTACCAGAACTAGCTCCTATACCTACTCTACCACTAATACCTGCTCTACCGCTAATACCTACTCTACCGCCAACACCTACTCTACCGCTAATACCACCTTCCTTACGGCAAGCTCCCTCGCGGCAAGCTCCCTCGTGGCAAGCTCCCTCGCGGTAAGCCCCCTTATGGTAAGCCCCCTTACGGCAAGCCCCCTTACGGCAAGCCCCCTTACGGCAAGCTCCCTCACGGCAAGCTCCCTTACGGCAAGCTCCCTCGCGGCAAGCTCCAACTACGGCCACACCCGTTTTGGCTGTCGATTGGGAGCGAATTAAGAAGTTTAGGAGTATACTACAGGCTGAATGCATAGAGACGTGCAGCTGTTACAAGGAGAGGTAGTTCTAAATAGGCCTAGCTATAAAGGGTAACAATATAGGTATATATAAAGCCTGCGTTAAGGACGCTAATAGCCTTAAGGATCTAACCCTTCCTCCCCTATTTGGTAAAAGCAACGGGCTTAATCCGGGGCCTATTTCTAGCTTCCTACCTATACTTACCGCGGTAGAGGAGCTTCTAATTACGCGCGTATACGTTTATCTGCAAGTTGTGCGTATATATAGCTAGCAATACCGCTATACTAGCCACGTCTACTACTTTAGCTAGAACACACTAAAGACTTAGAGGCAGCTACTACGGCTACCTACTAAACTTAATATACTTGTTGTAAAGCCTACAGCAGTAGAGGGTGGCGAATACCTAAGTTGGCGGTTTACTAAGCGGTATACTATAAGGCGCTCTACTATAGCATAGTGGCTTTACTTTCTAAAGGTTAATTATCCTAATTATTGTAACGTTAAAATATATAGCACCTAGCTTACTAACTTACCTAAAAATAGCTCTATATTAAATTAGCTACCTTATATTAATAAGTTAGAGTCTAATTCTAGTAGCCCAACGGCTTACCCTACTATTCCTATATAATATCCTCCTACTATTAATCCTTTACTTACTAAGCTTAGTAATAATATACTAAATAGCGAATTTAATAATAATATACTAGATACTTTAGTTCCTAATCTAGTACCTAACCTTAATAAATTAAAGCTTTTAGGTCGCGAGGTTTAACACTAATAAGACCTATAAGCGGGTTTAGAGGTTCCTACTATGTAATAAACACCTCTCTCTAAGCGATCAGCTAGTTTTATTATACGCGGCGCCTTTCCTACCCTATTTCCTTATAGTAAAGCAAATTTTAATATACTATAAAGCTATATAGTTACCCTAGCTGCGTACGCCGAGTATATACTTAAGTATTAGGATAGTTAGTTTATGTAACGGAATCTTGTAGTAAGAACTACGGTAGGTCCTATTATTGGGCTAGGTGTATAGGAAATGCAGGTATAAAAGTTAACAATATAATAATAACTAGTAGAGTAGTTGCCTAATAAATTAACTCTAATTATATTCTAAGAATTACTATAAGGAAGGAACTATCTAGGTAGGGACTAAGGGTCCTTAAATACACAACCGTACTCCTATAAAATCCTTCTTATACATAATATACGTATGCTCTATCTGCTTTATTATAGATTATACAGATTATACAGATTATATAGATTACCCTATATAACCTTAGTTACTATTCCTCGTTATATAGCTTTATCGGCTCTATTCTAGACCGTACCTAAATTAACTAACTAGCTTCTTCCAACTCTTCCCTAAGTAGTTATAATATTATACTTAAAGCGTCCATAACACTATCTCCCTCCTCTTTATCTTTATCCTTAAAGATCCCTAATATCTCTAAGTTGTTTACTAGAGGTATAATATCCGTCTAATTAATTTAGTTAATATTATTGCTTATTATACCTAAAGCAATTTCTTCTTCCTTAACTGCTCGTCGCATTCGCACTATTGCTGCAATATTATCTCTTAGTAAGATTATACCGTCTCTATGTTTTTGCTGCTTAAAAAAGGGGCTAGTTTATATTACATTAGCAAACCTATCTTTATAATAACCGTTTTCTTACTTAAAGTATACTAAAGCGAATATTTATTTATCTTATAACGTTTACTCTATCTCTAATACTAAATATACGCAACCTATTACTCTTAATAGTTATCTAGTTCCTTAATTAATTTATTTTAGGGTCTTATATTTAATCTGCTACTATACGGCTAGATAATAAACTATCTATTACTCTTGCTAAATTGCGCCGTTCTTAGGACGCTAAATAGGAGGCTACCGATACTCAGCAACGGGCCCTTAAGTCTTGCTTAGCGGCGTCCGCTTAACTAATCCGTCTTAAAAAGGTGCGTAAAAAGGTTTATTTTAAGGAGTAGAAACTTATAAAATAAGGTTTACAGGAACTTAGTAATAAAAGAATGGATTCTCTTTTAATAGAGAAGGAAATAGATCTAAGTAGCTTAGCAAATGCTCTTCTTAGGTCCCCCTTAGGTGACTTATTTTTTAGCAATCCTTTTTTATTAATACTACCTAACCTAATCTCTTCTAATACTCCTATACCTTTCCTATAACGTTCTTTAAATTCTCTAGTAGCTTTTAAGTAGTCTTAGTATAGCCTATCCACTTAACCTTATACTATATTTTATCGTTAATGTCCTTATAATTAACAATCTTTAAAACTTACTATTTGTCTTCTTCTTATCCTCTATACGTGTCTGCTTTATAAACCGGTAGCTTAATATTCCTATATACTGGCTCTAATATTGCGATATACTATATAGGGTAGATCTTTATTTTAGCTAGTAGGTTTAACTTAAATATAACCGGTAAAATCCTTTATATAATTTTAAAAGGTCCTAGTCTAATATAGTCTAACTTCTTACTTAGTTATTAACTCTTAAAATTTTTATATAGTAGCTATACTTTATCTCCCTCCTTAAGATCTAGTCCCTTAGATCTCTTAGTATTATAGTACTTTTTTATTCTCTCTTATACTTTCTTTACTAATTCTATAAGGTCTATATAAAGATTTATTAACGTCTTTATTCTTTCTTTAGCTATACTACTCATTTTCTTTACTTACTATAGTAATAACAATATTCTTAGCTTATATCCGTAATTTGCCTTAAATAGTAATATGCCTATACCTTCTTATGGCGTTATATTATATATAAACTATATAACTAGTAATAGTAATACCTAATTATTCTATATATAATTAATATAATGCCTTAGATACTATTCTAGTATCTAATTTAATCTTTCCGTTTAACCGTCTGTCTACAGATAATATACGGTAGAAGTTACTACTTAAATTCCTTACTCCGCTAAAAATACGTCCTAAAATGCTGCTATAAATCTTAAATCTCTATCTAATATAATCTTACTTAGTGCTTTATATCTTATAAATACTTCCTTAATATAGATTCTAGCGATATCTTCCGCTAAGATTTCTTCTATATATACTATAAAGTATCCCTCATCAGCATTTTGTTGGGGTGCCAAGATCCTGGAGGCCTCCTGGCAGGATTTTGATTTTCCTGATCGTCCTGATCGTCCTGGCAGGCTCCTGGCAGGCTCCTGGCAGGATAATTATTTCCTAATCGTCCTGATAGGCTCCTGGCAGGAACCTAGTATTTCCTAATTGTACTAATAGGCTCCTGGCAAGAACCTAACAGGTTTCTATTTAGATATAAGCCCTATAGTTATATACCACTAATTAATTTAATTATTAATTAATTAATTATTGCTTAACGTCTGATTTAGATCACTATCGGGCCTACGCAGACTACTCCGCACCTAGGGGAACATTGATATTTTACAGGAAAAATCCCCTGGTATTGGGGGAGAAAAACCCTAAGCCACCTCAGTAGGATAAAAAACCCCGTTGACCACCTCCACGCGCAGCTGGCGGCCCCCTAGGGCTGCCCAGCAGCTACGTCCAGACCTCTATAGATGTTGGATCTCCTTGGTAACCACTGCATCCTTCTTCCAGCTTATCTGCAGCTAGGGTTCGCTACGTCCCAACTGGGCCTTGCTGTTAACCGATTGATTGCCATATACTTGTAGCAGTTTCCTATGTCTTGACCGTCCCCAACACACGCCACCTCTGTAGACTTTTTGCCGCGTACACCCTTCCCCCCCCCCTAGAGTTTATCGAAGGCGCAAGGGGGATTCATCCGTAACCGGCTCCGTAACACCGAAAGGCGAGCGGGATATATATGTGCTCTAGGTATCTTTTGTGCCTAGGCCCCAGTTGCTAGGCCCTTTCTAGGATGGCCGGCCGTAGAGACAGGAAAACCATGGGGTTGTTATCCAGGCTGTCAGGCAGAATACGGTGCGGACGGCGAATGACCACATGCTCCGCGGGCGATCGCCCTAGGGGTTAGGAAGGGGTGTATTTGTTTGCTCGTTCTTTTGTTCACTCGTTCGTCGATATAAGGGGTCGTCGATATCTTCAATTTGGGGTTCAGGGACGTCGAATCAGACTCGTATCCATGAGGATTACATAGGTGGGCTCGGGTAAGGGCATAGTAGTCGTTTACTGTGAGGGGGCACCGTCAGCGGTGGTTTTCGAGCTCACCATTCCCCGTGAAACCTTTTCACCACTGCCCACGTCTCAACGACCACCAGCTCCCACCCGCACGCTGTGCGACGTCTCTGCGTTGGCTCTGCTGAATCCGAAGACTAGTAGGTTCGTAGGCCAAGTCACCTCGTACAGGTGCAGAGTCCGATTTCGACGGCCCGTGTCACGAAATTATTACATTCTGCTACTAATCTGCCTGCACGTTGCCTTTGTGATTAAATATATAAAGCTTAATCCTAAGGTTTAGGAAGGGGTTATATTTTAATTAAATTTAGGAAATCATGATACAAAGTCATCGTGGCGTAGTAGTAAGTCCTCTTAGTTCTCTTAATTTTAAATCTAGCCTAGTGGGATTAAGGAGCTACGGCTCGCCGTCAGGTGTGTACACTAAAATATCGTGTAGAAAAAAGGGCGTTATGATTTTCTAGGCCTTGCGAGACGTAGAGAATTATAGGATTAATTTAGAGCCTCGCTCATACGTGATTTGATAGGAACTACCTTCTTTTTTTTGATCTTTTTGACGTGCCACGCACGGGAATTGAACCCACGACCTCCGATTGCCCAATTGGGTGAGAGGCCTCGGCGACGATGCAATGAGGCTCGGCGGCGATGCAATGAGGCTAAGCGGCGATGCAATGATGCTCAGCGGCGATGCAATGATGCTCAGCGATGCAATAAGGCTCGGCGACGATGCAATAAGGCTCGGCGCCGAGCAATAGGAGGAAGGGGAGGAGAAGGAGGGTTTTAGGATTGCTCAGCCATAACGAGGAAGTTGTAATCTTGGTGTGGTGTTAAACTTTGTCCCGGGAGCTCGATCGACGACCCCTATGTAAAACGTCAACAATGTTCAATTTTGGAGCTTTGAATTGATACATCTTCCAGGAATACCTATTACAAATAGCTCCGAGGGCGAAATCTAGAATATTCAGTGATAGTGTAGCTGCGGGAAGGGGTATATGTATGCGTCCCCGAGCGTCGTCACGTGATGCGATTTTTGGCACGGAAAACCGAAAGTCTCCCTGGGAAATCAACTCCAAAAAATCTATCACCCCCTACAGATATCATTTATATCCGTGGCAGGGTTAAGCCAAGTCGCAGAGACCTTCCTTGTATAAATATCAAGTACAGCGTAAGGTGATAGCTTCAATGGAAGAAGGGGCCAGTCTTCAAGAATGTTCACATTCTCAACTGAGGAAGCATCCTCGATTGCCACGATTGAACTAAGATCCGTATGAGGCTTATTCATGACGTATTATAGTGCTTTGACATTCTGTTGGACTTAAACAAGGTTTTCTGATAACGGGAATCTATTAATGGTTAGATATCTTCTTATTCAGAAAACATCGCACACTTACAGCACTCTTGTTAGCTTTTGCAATGCCAACATAGTGTGGCGACTGGCTTCGCGAAATCCAGTTCATTCCTCAACCATCGTCCATGATACAGATGGGTCGATATTAATCTCTTTAGGTCTGGCAGAGAATAAGTCAACCTCTAGGGGATTCTGTTTTAATGCGGCCAATGGCCTCGCCGCCACTGTCGCGAGTATACATTTCGTTCGAAAATTGTCAGCCTCGGGAGTTAAAGCAACTAGAGACCCGGCGACTAGTCTTTTCGACTGATCCCAACGAATCATTTTCCCTACTCTCCTGAGTGAGAACGCCACGCGGATTGCCAGCCCTCGAGGTGAAAATATTACTGAGCTGATATGGACCTTGCAGATGTTAATGGATGACTGCTATGGAATCGTAGCATGCTTACCTATTCATATATACCGACTCCATTACTATATCCAGATTCCGTTAAATCAAAAGGGTCTGCTTTGACCCACTGCCTCTCTTAACGGTTTAATCGTGTCTTCTCAAAAGATTGTACTGAGAGCTCAGATACTCCTCCGTCGAGCCATACGGACCTAAGATCTTGTTGACTTGTAGTGGAGTATCTCCGTTTTCGCTGATAATATTCTGGCCCTCATTACAGATATCAAAGTATTTTGGCGGAGGCCGGGACCTCCGATTAGAAGATAACAAAATTAAAAGTAGTGGAACGTGGTAGAAAGCAATGAAACGTAGTGGAACGTAGTAGAAAGCAATGGAATGTAGTAGAACGTAGTAGAAAGCAGTGAGATAGTGGGAAGCAGTGGGAAGCAGTGGAATAGTGGGAAGCAGTGGGAAGCAGTGGGATAGTGGAAAGTAGTGGAAAGCAGTGGGATAGTGGAAAGTAGTGGAAAGCAGTGGGATAGTGGAAAGCAGTGGAAAGTAGTGGGATAGTGGAAAGCAGTGGAAAGCAGTGGGATAGCGGGAAGCAGTGGGATAGCGGAAAGCAGTAGAAAGCAGTGGAAAGCAGTGGAAAGCAGTGGGATAGTGGAAAGTAGCGGGAAGTAGTGGAATAGTGGAAAGCAGTGGGATAGCGGAAAGCAGTAGAAAGCAGTGGAAAGCAGTAGAAAGCAGTGGGATAGTGGAAAGCAGTGGAAAGCAGTGGGATAAAGAAGTGGGTAGTGGAAAGTAGTGGAAAGTAGTGGGATAGTGAAAGCAGTGGGAAGGTGAAAAGCAGTGGAAAGCAGTGGGATAGTGGAAAGTAGTGGAAAGCAGTGGGATAGTGGAAAGCAGTGGAAAGCAGTGGGAAGCAGTGGGAAGCAGTGAGATAGTGGAAAGTAGCGGAAAGTAGTGGATAGTGGAAAGCAGTGGGATAGCGGAAAGCAGTAGAAAGCAGTGGAAAGCAGTAGAAAGCAGTGGGATAGTGGAAAGCAGTGGAAAGCAGTGGGATAAAGAAGTGGGGTAGTGGAAAGTAGTGGAAAGCAGTGGGATAGTAGAAAGCAGTGGAAGACAGTGGGATAGCGGAAAGCAGCAGAAAGCGGTGGAAAGCAGTAGAAAGCAGTGGAATAGTGGAAATCAGTGGAAAGCAGTGGGATAGTGGAAAACAGTGAACGGAATATATAGTTAAAACTTATAGTAAAAATGGCCTTTTGGCGGTAGCCTGTTGATACGCTAATACAACTCGAGACCCTCCTTCTAAGAAATCTGGTGAATACACTGTATTATACTGGTCCCAGTCAATATAGTTATTAATATAAAATAGGTCAGGGTGACTATAACCAGCTGGAACTACATGAGCACTTCGTAGTATAGACTGCATAGAGTAAAATCTACCACCGGCCAGGGAGCGTGGGTTTCTAGCAGTAGTTGGATGCCAGTGTTTAACCTCAGTCATACCATGGACGGGGTGAGGCCTGCCATTGTTTTGGTACTGCATGAGGTTTACCATTGCCCCGGTAAATTGAAGAGGGAGGCCGTTGTCCCCCAAAGTAGAATGATCCAATATGGTAATAACAACCTGGAGTTGTCCTACCATTCTTCCACCCATGGGCCTAGTCTTCCCTCTCCCATCTCTATCGTCGGCCGTGTATTCTTACACCCATACATAGTCGCGCTTCCAATTGCTCGACTTTCGCCAATTCGGTGTGCAGTGTACAATTTCCTCAGCTACTTGGTTAAGGTCGTTTGGATCCGCGCCCGTCCGCTTCCAGCATTTTAAGGAGGGGTGTACTTAAACAAAGTATGACCTAATCTAAGAAGGGTCCAGGTCACGGCGGTCCATATCAGCCCGCGTAGAATTTTGGCCGACGACCTTCCTTCTACATTTATAAAGAAATACAGCAAGCGCGTCCTCAAAATCAGATATTTCAAGACTATCGGCTAATATCCCTACTGTCCGCCATTTTGTAAGACCGAGACCGTATTGGGATATGTAGGCATACTAATCCGTTTCTAGACCCTAAGGGGTTAATCGCATATCAAGATAACGCGTCGGTTTAGTTAATTATAGTAACATACTACGTTCTGCAGTAGATACAGTCCTGGAATTACAATGCAACAACCAACTCTCCGTCGCTAGCACAGATACGCGCCGGGTGTTGTGGAGGCAGATCTGTAACTCGAAATCACTCTGTTTATTTATTCGATTCCAATACGCCTTTACAGCGTACTTATAGGCAGCTTCTCCGTTTGATGTATTATAACCATTAGCAGCGCCAAACTGGCGGATATAATCCATAAAATGGGTCATAGCATAAAACTTTGGGAAGTTAAAATGCCCCTCGTCCGAATCCCTTGCCTTAGGTCGGAAACCTTGAAACACGCCTTTTAATTTGTTAATCCGATACAGCGCATGCTCTATATACCAGAGTGTCTCTTCATCGTGAGTTCGGTACTGTGCTATAGTAACAAAATCTAGTATCGCCCGAGTAAAGTGTATCGCATATGGTGCCTTACTAGTAAGAAGTGGAGCTAGGGCGGGAATTAGTTGCTTTAGGATTAACTTTTGTTTGTCGCCAGTCCACTGTAATATTTGACTAAATGGAGTATTATAAAATACTTTTAAGCCGGGATATTGAGGTATTTCCATAAAACGCTAATCAATCTAACTCTCTACTGAAATGTCTTAAACAGTTCTCCTGTAACATTTTCGTTTCTTGCTAGCGGGGATAACTTCACTTGTTATCTTTCGTATCCATTTAATAAGACGCATAACAATGCCTTTCAGCAGTTGATGGAGAATATCTGCCATCATTGCGTTGTGTATATTAATCAGGCCGTGTTTCCATGCAAAGCATAGTACGGGATGCACCCAATCTGGATCCGTTTAAGGTGTGTCATTTGCTTGTTACGCTGCAATCTGCTTTTTGGTTAACTCGTGCGTCCTAAGCGGGTGACGTTCTAAAAGGTTTTCGCGTTTATTGGGTGGTACTTAGCATATTATGCAGTGTTACTGGCTTTTCACACCGGTAATAAGAACCTGCTCCTTATAGTCTGCCATTATTCCGCATATAACGGGGTAACATTGGCGGATTCTCCCATCTGCACATTCCATATTAATGCCTTTATACCAGAGACTTTCAAGCGCTATAAGACTTGTTAGATAGGGTTTCTACTTATTATATATTAAGCACTTACGTTTTAACATCTCCTCCATAGCTTTATGATAACAAGCACTCCGCGTGTCGTAGTCTATGCTCTTCATATTAGGAATAAATCCAAGCAGTAGGTTAGCGGGTAAGTTCTGTTTCCTGCGCGTTTTTCGATTGAGATTACCAATAGTAATATATACTGGCCACGAGGACTTGTCGCCGTGATGCGTTGTCAGCTGCGTTTTATCTGTGGCGAGTAGCACTGGTACGACGGTCGCGCCATCTGGTAGCCGTGCCTGGGTTTCCCACCACCAATCAGCGGTGTATAGTTCGTTATAGACCCTCTGATTACTAGTGTTGTATACTCTCGTTGGGGAGTACATGAGGGAATCTCTAAAGGGTCTATGACCAATAAGAAACTTAATTGCCTTTACAACATCTCGGTATACGCAGTAATACAAAGGCCGGTGGATGCCTTGTATACGTGTAATAGGTTCGTAGCGAGTTTTTGTCCATTCTTCGTTAACTATACCTAGTGGTAGTCTGTGCAACTTCTCCTCCCAATCATCCGCTGATTTAAAACTGAGGCAGGATGTTAGTTGGTTAAGCCGGGTGTCATTCAACAACCGCTTAATATCGCCTTTTGTACTTTGTATACTGTGTAGCCATACTGCAAAGGCATAGTCGAATTCACTGGTAAATGGGTGGAATGAAAATGGCGGTCTGCGGCTTAGATTAGTAGGATTACCTAGGACAGCGTTGCTACTTATTACTCATCTACCCATTCCTTGTTGCTTGCAATTGGGATGCCGGCTTGTTTATTCATCCGCTCCTCGAAAGTTTCAACGCGTAGCGACGATGATGTAGACAGTAGTCCGGTGCGATTGCTGTCTCCGCCGCGTAGTATGTCATTCCCGTTATCCGAAGTGCACTCCTCTTGGTATCCAGACGCGCTGAAACCCTCGAACTCGCCACCTCCACTGGCTAAATATTGGTGTATCCCTGCATTAGGCTCCGCCTGTGGGTCGAGGTAGACATGCGGAGGCGCGTCCGCGTTGGTGTCGTCGCGTGGAATCTGGGCTTGGGCTTCGGGTCGCAATTTACAGCGGCGTAAATGGAGCGATAGGCCTTGGTCATTCTTAGGAATAAAGCTGCACCATCTACATCCGCGGTTCATATTGACAAGATGGTGTTTTAGCAAGGAAAATTAGCAGTTTTCTAGCTAGGCGTTCGGGCTATCTTATGCACGGACATACCTTACATATACTTCTCTACCCTACTAAAATAAAAATATATTAATTTCTTAACCCCTTTATATAATAATATAAATTATATAAATTATATTTATTGTTTCCTAGTATAGAGTAATATATATTTTTTAATTCTAGATTACTATCCTTAATATATACTATAATGAGTTAATAGCTATTATTATAGCTAAGATAACTTACTATAATCTATTAAAATCTACGAAGCATAAGAGTTTTACTAAGGTCTAGCGACGCCCTGTCTTAATGGCACCTTTTCCACTAAGCACTACCTAGTAGCCTCCAGTCTCCTCTTCTCGTCATATTTACTACCAGATTCCACTAGTGCTTGCTAGTTTCCACTCCTTATCCCGTTTTCTATCCGATTCCACCGGCTTTTTACTAGTTTCCATCTCTTATCTTACTTCCTACCAGACTCTACGGGTGCTCTGCCCGTCTTAACTTCTTATCTTACTCTCTGCCGGATTCTACTAACCCTCTGTCCGTCTTAACCTCTCACATCATTCTCTGCCAGATTCCATTAGTACTCTACTAGTCTCCATCTCTCGTTATATTTTCTACCATATTCCACCAGTCCTATGCCAGCTTCCATTACACCTAGCTTTACAGTACCCACTAGCTCCTATTAGCTTCCAACCAATTTTCGTCTTATTTCGCCTCACCAATTTGTTTATGCTAGGTGCCTAGCACTTCACACTCACCCCACGTATCCTGACAATTTCTATTTATTCTGTCAGGTTTCACTTAACCTTATATTTTCTATCAAATTCCACCCCGTTATCCACTAATATCCACCTCACTTTATAATATTCTACAAAATTTACGAGTTTATATCCGCTTAAAGCTTTCAGTTTTATTTTTTGTACAGGTTAGCCTTACGTCTACTATATTTTGCTAAATTCTAGTAACAAAGCAGTTTTCTGCTTCGCTCGCTAAGCTCTATACCTTATCTAACATTCTCTTCTTTATACTTATCCCGTAATCTTAGTAAAAAGTAATTCGGATTAAGCCAAGCAGGTATATACATATAGAATCCCTAACGTGTTATTCCTATAAGTATATACTCAATAACTAACTCACTTATTCCTATTAGGTCTACCAACTCATCCCTTTAGGCCATAGCCGCTTTTACAACTATTTCGCATTTATAACTACAGGTCTAGAACCACTAAGCCATATCCCTAAACCAGATCCGAAGAAGCAATAGGGCGCGGAATAGAGGGATTATTAGGCCCCCAACAGAAGAGGCAAGAAGGAACGGCGTAAAAATCAGATCTAAGAGATACTGGATATAGAACGAGAACCGGAGAACTTTCTTGCCCTAAAAGCAGATATGGCGATGTGCTTCACGCATTATTTTCCTAACAAACGATGGCCTGCGAAAGCTTCTACGACCGAGAAGCGTCAGTATGGACAAATTCTCGTGCCGGTCATTGCTAAATGGGAACCGGCTTTTAATATACCAACTCATCACCCTAACTCCTTCGACCTTCTCTATGGCCTTGTTAAACTCAATGTTAAGCAAGCTACTGCCAAAATTAAGACTGAGGATGGCGTTCCCTTAAACCGACGCCTAAGAAATTAAATCTGCCAACGCTGTCCCCCCAATCCTCACGCGAACCAGTTAACCTTTCAAACCCTTCTCTTGACACACCGATGCTCAATTTAGATAACACTAATTACGGCCCTACCTCACTGACTAGAGTTAAGCGCTTGCGTTAGACGCCGATTATTACGCAAGCCTACAGCACGGAGAAATGCGTTAGGCCACTACTTTGTAGCTACAACCCTGCTATAACCAAGTCCCTCTATCCCTATTAGCCGACCGAAGTATGGTAAATATTATGCAATCATAGCTATACATAAGAATGGGTAGGCAGTTGGCATATCTGCTAAGTCATTAATTCTAGCGCGATAGTGCTATAGAACCCGCAACTTTTATATAGTTTGACACGATAAACTTCTCGTTTATCTGTGCGCTAACGGCATCGTTAATCTTAAGCCAGAAACCTTAGCACTCGGGAACGGTAGGTCTACATTCAGCGGCAAGCATATAGCCCCAAATTTCCTAATTCTTAATGGCGGCGTATAATAAAAGGGAACACCCCATTATTTTTAAAGTTATACCAGCCCTGCACCTCAAGCAGGAAAAGCGCTAAGCAGTTTTATATCCTTCAGCTAATGGTACCGATTACTTTACTAGTGATAACGACGACACCAGTAATGTAGTGCGGCATAGTCGGGCGGGCAAACTTAGTGCTAAGCCGTTTATTAATGAAGAAACAGCAGCTATAAGGCTTAACAGAAATACTGCTTTATTAGAAGCTTTTATAAAGCGCTTAGTGTGTAAGGGCACTACTGTCCCTTTATCCGGAGACAAAGCCCGCAACACTAAGCTTAATACTGTTCCGGAGAAAGACAATAAGGAAGAGAAGGATAACGACGCCGCTAAATTAAAGGATGATATATTTAACACGCCTACTGCCCTAGAAGAATGTATAAACCTTACCGCTATAGTAGAAGAAGGTGAAGATAGGTTATACTTTTAGGTTGTTAATCTAGTTGCCGGTTACACTATTTAAAATAGCAAATGCGAAAAATACTAAAATAGAAAACTTAATAAAAGAAAATTCGTCATTAGTGCGTACCAATTAAATCTAGATAAAAATCACATTCTAAACTCGTCTTTACTCACCCGATTTAAGTGCGCATTTTATCTCTATAAGGTCTTTCTCGTTACTTTAAGCTCTAGCAGTATTAGGATTTTTATGGTAGGGTTATTAGCGATAAACAAGGCTTCGGCAAAATCTATTCTAGGCCTCTTTTTATTGTCTTCAATTACTTACTAGTATAGAATGACTGCGACATTAATAATAATAGAAAGAGTAATGCACTACAGCACAGACATCGCGTAGATGGGGAGCCCGGCCCTTATCCGTCTGCAGAGTATTAGCCTATCTAATACTGGTGTAAAGTAGGCAGTAGTACCGCGAAGCTGCTGTTCCGTCTAGGCCCTAGTCTTATCCTTACCCCTACACCGCTGCTGCCAAATTAGATAGAAGAGTTTAGTAGTATCTTTAACGGTAATCTAATGGGGACTTGTCTAGCAATAATTTTACTAATAGGATATACCTCTGCGCTATCCGCGTAAAGGTCTAGTTATAAAAATAATATAACTAAGCTAAGAACTATAAAAACTGCTATTGTAAAGGTTATAAGGATATCTACTTAGGGCACTCTAATTAAACGTAATATATTATCCTAACTATATCCAAACCCGTTAAAGGCTAGGTTATTAATATAGTTGGGCATTTCTATAAGGTTGGAGAAAGTTTAACTGGCCTAGAAGTTGGAAAGCCGAGATTAAGATATTAATTATGCTAGACCTAACCGTTGTTAGGTCTTATAGGCGATAGCAGTTATTGATAAACTTTATTTAACTAAGAACGAAAAGTCTTATTTTTATAAGACTACTCTTTGTAGGCTTTGCGGATAACCAATAGTGTGGGCTATGTCTAGAACTCCATTTAAAAAAGGTCTAGCTAACTTAGCTTTATATATTATATTTCTATAACAGATATAGGAGAAGAATAATAACCCTCCTAAATAAACCTAAGCTACTTATAGCCTTTGCTTAGACTTAAATAGTAAATCTGTCTAGTCTATATTTAATACCCTTTAGAAACACTAGAAGGTAAAGGCGAAGGAGTTCGGTTTAAAAGATATATAACTAGAAAAGGTCTAGGCTTCTGTTAACAAATTCGGTTAAATCCTTAAGGTTATTATGATTCCATAGACTGTAGATCCCCTTTGGCTAGATAGGATGCCATTTATTGAGCCGCTACCACTCCACTACAATAGTAATGTGAACTGCATTCTATCTGACCTGGTTCTATAAGCGAAGATCGTTAATAATGTCGCAGCCTTTATTGAAAATCTCTGGTTGGTGCTGCGATTAGAATGTAAAGGTAGAAACAAGGATGAGGGCAAAGCCGCCCAGGCCAGATTTGTTTAATTAGGTGGGCTTTAGGTCCGTTTAAAGCGCTATAGTACTAAACTCGGCTCTGGCCAAAATTAAGCTGACTTTTAAATTTCAATGGAGGCTGGAATTTTGACAACTTGACTAAGAAGGGCTAGCTTTATAGCAACTACCGTGACTTATTAATTTAGAGAAGTATTAATATATTATAAAACACCAGCATAAAGCTCTATTACATTAACAGATTTATAGAAGAGATCCGCAAACTTGACTAGGAAATTAGGGCAAACCCTATAGACAAGGATTCCAAAATATACAATATAGAAAAAATTGACATTATGTCTGTCTTTCCTATGTGTATATTAATTGTATATAAATGACTGCGAAAGGCCTATCTGGATTTTAGTGTTATACTATATAGGTCTTACCTAAGGGCAAAGCTACGGTAGATAATTATTTATAGCTACTAAGAGACAATATCCTATAATAGCAAGGGCAAACCTATTTACGTTGTTCCGTCCTATATAGACATTATTATTAGGACGATAGGATTACTTGGGACTGGCTATACTCTATATTAAGGTAAATAAGTTATACTTCTTAAGACTTAGCCCTTACTAATGTATAAACTCTAAGCTATAAAGCTAATCATTATCTAGGATAATACCGTAAAGTGTTCGCACAGCGCCTTATTAATAAGGATATGCTATTAGAGGCTATGCTTAGTAATAAGACTAAGCTAAGAAAATTAATTGTTAGTGTTATGCAGCCTTTAAATGCTGACGATAAAGAGAATATAGCTATTTTTGTTAGTAGAATTAGGGAAGATAAGTTCTTAGTTAGGAAAGCTTAGGCTATAGATATAAGGAAGGGAAGAGCTACTAAGCGTTAGAAGAAGATTATATATAACGATAAGATTATTTAAACGCCGGTGTAGCTACTATTAGCGATATAATGGCAAAAGCCTTATTCGGGTTTAGGTAGTTTAGCTAGGCTTAGGTCTATCTATATATACATAAAGGCAGAAAATAAATAAAAAAGTAGCGTCCATCTTATTATTGACAAATTACTCCTTCTAATATTAGGACTACCGCTTAGCGGAACTATTATGGTTTAGTCTAAGCGGCTAAATTCTATACTGTAGATCTTCGCGTAACGCACGGTCTCGCATAGGGAGTAATGGAAAGTGCACTATCCCCTTATATTTGAAGATGTGGAATATAGTAGATTCCGCAGTGCGGTGGATGCTAGTAGAGAGTAATAGAGAGCGATGGAAAGCGCGCTATCCCCTTATATCTAAAGATGTGGAATACGGTGGATTCTATAGTGTAGTAGATACTAGTAGAGAGAAATAGGGAGAAGTGGGGAGTAATGGAAAGCGTACTATCCCCTTATATCTGTAAAGATGTGGAATATAGTAGATTCTATAGTACGGTAGATACTAATAGAGAGTAATAGAAAGTGGATTATCCTTTTACCTCTAGGGATATGGAATATAGTGGATTTGTAGTACGGTAGATGTTAGTGGATATTAGTGGATGCTAGTAGAGGGTAATAGGTTAGGCATTACTATTCTACCTTTAAGAATATGGAATATAGCAACTTCTATAGTATAGTAGATATAAGTAGGAAGTTTTTTAAGGAAATTTGTATCTAAATACTATAGATCTTCGCGTAATATATGGTCTTATATAGCGTATAATTTTTCTACCTTATTATTTTATATAATATAACAACCCTATAAGCTATTAGGCTAAAAATTTAATATATTCTAGATATAATATATAAGAAGCTTTTTATATAACTTTTTTAATAAAAAATATTAATATATAGTATAATTTTTATATATATAATTTTTAGGCAATTCTAGTATAAAAAAATTAACTACTTAGAAAAATTAAAAAATTTTAAGTTTTATAACCTCTAATACTTATATAGGCTTAAAATTATTTAATATATACCTATTATAGGTAAATTAGTAGTTATTTTATAAGGGTTTTTTTTAAAAGATTTAATACTTATATAGTAGAAGATTTTATAACTATTAATTACTAAAATATATATATAACTAATTTTTATATATATATTTTAGTAATTAATAGTTATAAAATCTTCTACTATATAAGTATTAAATCTTTTAAAAAAAACCCTTATAAAATAACTACTAATTTACCTATAATAGGTATATATTAAATAATTTTAAGCCTATATAAGTATTAGAGGTTATAAAACTTAAAATTTTTTAATTTTTCTAAGTAGTTAATTTTTTTATACTAGAATTGCCTAAAAATTATATATATAAAAATTATACTATATATTAATATTTTTTATTAAAAAAGTTATATAAAAAGCTTCTTATATATTATATCTAGAATATATTAAATTTTTAGCCTAATAGCTTATAGGGTTGTTATATTATATAGAATAATAAGGTAGAAAAATTATGCGCTATATAAGACTGTATATTATATAAAGATCTATAGTATTTAGATATGGATTTTCTTAAAAAACTTCCTACTTATATCTACTATACTATAGAAGTTGCTATATTCTATATTCTTAGAGGTAAAATAGTAATACCTAACCTATTACCCTCTACTAGTATCTACTAATATCTACTAATATCTACCGTACTGCAAATCTACTATATTCTATATCCCTAGAGGTAGGAGGATAATCTACTTTCTATTATTCTTTATTAGTATCTACCGCACTATAGAATCTACTATATTCTATATCTTTATAGATATAAGGGGATAGCACGCTTTCTATTGCTCCCTATTTCTCCCTACTTCTCTTTACTAGTATCTACTGTACTATAAAATCTACCGTGTTCTATATCTTTAGACGTAAGGGGATAGCGCGCTTTCTATCGCTCTCTACTACTCTTTATTAGTATCTACCGTACTACAGAATCTACTGTGTTCCACATCTTTAGATATAAGGGGATAGTGCACTTTCTATTACTCCCTACTGCCCTTTACCGCACTATAGAATTCACTGCACTCTACCTCTTTAGACGTGATATAGGGATGCTCTTTTCACTACCCTCTACTACAGTGTAGAATCCACTGCATTTCGCCTCTCTAGATATAATATGGGATGCCCTTTCTACCATCCTCTACTCCCTTCTACTATAGTATAGAATCTACTGTATTCTACTTCTTTAGACGTAATATAGGGATACTCTTTCCGCCACTCTTGGCTCCCCTCTACCGCACTATAGAATTTACTAGATTCTACCTCTTTAGAAGTAACACAGGGATACTCTTTCTACTACCCTCTACTCCCCTCCACCGCAGCGCAGAATCTACTACATTCCGCCTCTTTAGACGTGACACAGGATGCCCTTTCTACCATCCTTTACTCTTTTCTACTGCAGTATAGAATCTACTGTATTCCACTTCTTTAGACATAATACGGGGATACTCTTTCTACCACTCTCGACTCCCCTCTACCGCACTATAGAATCCACTACATTTTACCTCTTTAGAAGTAACACAGGGATGCTCTTTCTACTACCCTCTACTCCCTCTACCGTAGCGCAGAATCTACTATATCCCGCCTCTTTAGGCGTAATATGGGATGCCCTTTCCACCGTTCTTTACTCCCTTCCACCGTAGTGCAGAATCCACTGCATTTTACTTCTTCAGACGTAATACGGTGATACTCTTTCTACCGCCCTCTACTGCCCTCCACCGCACTATAGAATCCACTGCATTTTACCTCTTCGGAAGTAACACGGGGATGCCCTTTCCACTGTTCTCTATTGCCCTTGTTAGTAAAGTATAGGGCCTATAATGGGTTGGATAGGTGTGGGTAATATTCCTTACTCCCTACCTAGTTACGGAGTGGGTATATAAAAAGGTATACACCTATAAATACCTAAATATCTTAAAAGAATTACCTATAAATAATTAATCCCCACTAGGTATATGCTAAGACCTAGTTATATTAAAGAAAGACGGGGGGAAGGTATTATAGTAGATGTTATATACTTCGCCTGGTAGCGTCCTACAAGAGTTAAACCGTATGTGAATACCAGAATTAAAAATACGCGTATGGTCACGAAGCCTTAATCCTATTAATTCTATTAGCTGGCTCTTATCGATAACCGTAGGACATATTTTACTAGGCGAAGGGATAGTAGATATAGAGCTTTAATAGAGCTCCGTTTAGAGCTTTGATAGAGCTCCATATAGAGCTTTAGTAGAGCTCTATACGGAGTCTTAGTAGAGCTCTGTATAGAGCCTCAAGCCTTTAGTAAAGCTTCGTGCAGAGCTTCTAGTAGAGCCTTTGTTAGTTTTGGCCCGTACTATATTTAACTAAGAGTCCACTAATCTATAATAATTTTAGCTTAAAGCTAGACTCTATAATTAATTTCCCTAGCTCTGCACGGAGCTCCACTAAAGGCTCTATTAGAAGCTCTATATAAAGCTCTGCATGAAGCTTTGTATAAGGCTTTTTACAAAGTTCCCTTAAAGCTCTATACGGAGCTCTGCTAAAACTCCGCATAGGAAGCTCTGTATAGAGATCTACTAAAGCTCCGCACGGAGCTCTACTAAAGCTCTATACGGAGCTCTACCAAAGCTCTATATAGAGCTCCGCATCTACTATAAGCTCTATGCGGAGTCTTGGTAGAGCTCCATATAAAGCTATAAGCCTCTAGCAGAGCTTCGTGCAGAATTTCTAGCAGAGCTTTTAGCAGAGCCTTTAGTAGAGCTCCGTACAGAGCTAGGGAAATTAATTATAGGGTCTAGCTTTAAGCTAGAATTATTATAGATTAGTAGACTCTCGGTTAAATGCACTACGGGCTAAGTTAAGTTAGATACTCTACTAAGGCTCTGCTAGAAGCTCTACTAGAAGTTCTATATAAAGCTTTGCTAAAAGCTCTCTACGAAGCTTCCTAAAGCTCTACACGGAGCTCTACTAAGACTCTACGTAGAGCTCTATATAGAGTCTCGGCAGAGCTCCCTGTAGAGCTTTAAGGGAGCTTTATTAAGAGCCTCTAAGTAGAGCTTTATGTAGAGCTTTAAGGGAGCTTTATAGAGAGCCTTTAGCAGAGCTTCGTGCAGAGCTTATAGCAGAGCTTCTGGTAGAGCCTTTAGTAGAGCTCCGTATAAAGCCTTTAGTAGAGCTCCGTATAAAGCCTATATAGAGGCCTGTGTAGAGCCCCTAGTAAGCTTTAGGTAAAGCTTTAGCAGCTAGGGAAATTAATTATAGAGTCTAGCTTTAAGCTAGAATTATTATAGATTAGTACTCTCGGTTAAATATAATACACGCTAAAACTAAGTTAAAGGCTCTACCGTATAAAGCTCTACCCTGCGTAGAGCTCTACTAAAGCTCTAGATGGAGCTCTATTGAAGCTCTAAACGGAGCTCTATCGAAACTCTATCGAAGCTTTATTAAAGCTCTACGGCTTTATGCACGACCAGCTTTACTTTCTAAAGGTGTATATATTTATTACTCCATCCTTTAATTCTATAGGTAATTATTTTGCCTATTTTTAATATTATTTATATCCCCTAATAAGCTATATAGGGCGCATTAATAGTTATTATATCCAATATATTGTGCAAGAGTCCATTAAGATGCACCAAGCTTAAGAATCCGTGCAGGAATTGGAGGCCATGAAGAGCACACAAAAGTCAACGGTGGATTCTTGGACGCTTGAGCGCGATTAGCTGAAGGCGGAGCTAGATCGTACAAAGAGAGCCCAATCAGCCCCAGAAATCCGTCTTACAAAGGAGCGCGACAAGTTAAAGGCAGAAATCAAACGGATCGAGAAAGTGACACCGAGTTTAAGGACTTAAAAGAGTCCAGGGCAGCCGAACTGGACGTTGTGAACTAAAGACTCGATGGTACCCAGAAAACCTTTATCCGTCTGAACAACAAATATGGACAGCTCTTCGAAGTCGCAAGCGACGTCGGCAACTCCGCCAGTCCGATGGCCAACGATTGTTATGGAGAGGTTGGCCGAGCGATCAAGAAGCTGGAGAGTGAGCTGCAGAACGGTGGTCCGACGGAAATCTAATAGGGGGTCAATAAGGAACTTTCAAGGCCATTACGACGGCAAATGCATAAAATTGAGATGGGATAAGGCTTTTGCTCTGTGCGTTTGCTATCTTGGTTATTTAGAGGACCTTTGATAGGGGTGCATGACGCGGGAATTCGATGGAAGTCGCGCACGAGGTGCGATGAGCTATTAGCATGCGTGCAGTGTCCGCTTTCGATATATCATGAGGTTCGGGGGGGAGCATTGGCATGGCAGCCTGGTGATATATTGGCAAGAAGTTATTGTATAGGAGCGGATGCAGTAAAGTGGTGTCACTGGATTCAGTTCCACTAAAGTCCACCGACGCCCTCTTCCGGTACATCCTGCTGCTTATCCTGTTTCAATGGCACCTTTTCCACTAAAAGCCACCTGGTAACCGCCAGTCTACTTCTCTCGTCACATTTACTACCGAATTCCATCAGTACTCTACTAGATTCCACCCTTTATCCCATTTTCTACTAGATTCCATTAACACTCTGCCAATTTCCATTTCTTATCTTACTTACTACCAGACCCAATAGGTTCTCTACCCGTCTTAACTTCTTATATCATTCTCTACCGGATTCCACTAACCCTCTATCTATCTTAACCTTTCACATTATATTCCGCCAGATTCCATCAATACTTTACCAGCCTCCATCTCTCATTATATCTTCTACCACATTCCACCAGTCTCATGCCAACTTCTACCATACTTCACAATACCTATCAGCTTCGTTAGCTTTCAATCAATTTTCAACAGCTCGCCCCTTATTACGCTAACCTCTTTCCACTATATTCTACCTTGGGTTAAGGTTTCTATTATATTCCATTCACATATATACACGTAAGTCTACTTTATGCCTTACTCTTATTTACCCTCTATTCACCAACCTTACGTAACTAATTTTGGCAAAGTCACCTGTCGTTTAGTATTTGCTCACACTTTCGCCTTATCTTTACCTTTACCTAAACTCCATTTAATCTACAATTTCGGATTAATCTAAGCAGGTATATACAGATAGAATCCTCCAACATATCATTCCTACAAGTATATGCTCAACAACTGACTCGCTTATTTCCATCAGTTTTACAAACTCATCTCTTTAGGCCGTGGCTAGCTTACGATTCTCTCACATTTAGTATGACTACAAGCATAGAGCTACCGAGCCATATCCCCAAACCAAACCCAAAGAAGCAATGGGGCGTGAAATGGAGGGATGATTGGAAGCCCATCAAAGGAAAGGCTAGGGAATGGCGTCAAAGCACGATCCAAGAGATATTGGATATGGAAGAAGAACCGGACAATTTTCTCGCCTTAAAGGCAGATGTCGCAAAGTGCTTCGCAAGTCGATTTCCTGACAAACAATGGCCTTCGAAATGTACCACGACTGAGAAGCATCAGTATGGGCAAGAAATCCTTGTGCCGGTTATTGCTAAATAGGGACCGGCTTTTAACATACCAATTCACCACCCTAGCTTCTTTGACCTACTTTATGGTCTTGTCAAACTCAACGTTAAGCAAGCTACCGCCAAAATCAAAAATGAGGATGGCGTTCCCTTAGCACCGACGCCCAAGCAGTCAGATCTGCCAACGCTCTCACGCGAACCAGTTAACCTCTTAAACCATTTCCCCGACACTCCGATGCTCGGTTTAGATGACATTAATCACGGTCCTGCCTCGCCGACCCCAGAGTTGAGCATTCCCATTAGACACCGATTATCACGCAAGCCTACTCCACAGAGACATGCGTTGGGCCACCGCTCTGCTGACACGGCCCTGTCACAAATGAGCTCCTCTATCCCCGTTAAATAGCCAAAGTACGACGAACATTGTGCAATAATAGTTATACGGAAGAATGGAAAGGACCTTAATGTAGTTGCTTTGTCTCAATTCCAGCGCGATGGTGCTAAAGAACCGGCAACTTTCATATAGTTTAACTACGACAAACTTCTCGCTCGTCTCTGCGCTAAGGGCATCATCGATCTTGAGTCGGAAACCTTGGCACTCGGGAACGGCAGGTCTGCATTTAGCGGCAAACAGGTATCCCCGTACTTCGAAATGTTCGTACTTTTGATGGCGGCGTATAATGAAAGGTATTATCCACTTGTTTTTGACGTTGTACTAGCTCTGCACCTCGAGCAGAGCAAACGCCGAGCAGTTTTAGAGCTTTCAACTAATGGTACCGATCACCTCTCTACCGATAACAACAATGCTAGCGACGCAGTGCGGCCTGGTTAATCGGGCAAACTTGATGCTAAGCCACTTGTTAATGAGGAAATAGCAGCTGTAAGGCTTGACAGAAATGCTACTTTATCGGAAGCTTTTGCTAAGCGCTTGGCGCGTAAGAGCACTACTATTCACTCCTTAGGAGATAACGCCCGCCAGGATAAACTAGCAACTATTCCAGAGGAAGACAGTAAGGAAGAGAAGGATGATGACGCCGCTAAATTAAAGGATGATACATTTAACACGCCTGCTGCTCTGGAGGAATACATGAACCTTGCCGCTAAGGCAGTAGAAGAAGGTGAAGATGGGTTACACTTTTAGGTAGTTGACCCCACGGCCGGCCTCACCGATAAAGAGCTAGTAGGATTGCTAGACTATAACTTTGCAATGCAATCAGAGGATCGCGTTTCACCAGTTAATAAGATGTTTGACAAGATAAAGGGCAAGAACGCCAGAACCGAACATCTAACAAAAGAAAATTGGTCCTTAATGTGTACCATTTTTAAACAAGATGAAAATGATTTTAAGACGCAAGTCACTTTGCCAGGGTTCAAGCATATACTTTATCTCCACCAGGTCTTACTAATTACTTAGTGCTTTACGCAGCATTGTGATTTTTTTAGTGGAATCGTTGGTGACGAATAAGGCCTCAGCAAAACCTACTCTGCGCTACTTCTTATTACCTTCAATCACCTACTAGTATAGAATGCCCGCAATATTAGAAACAACAGAAAGGATAATATACTATACCGTAGGCATCGTGCAGATGGGGAATCCGGCCCTTGTCCGTCTATAGAGCATTAGCCCATCTAATACAGGTATAAAGTAGGTAGTAGTACCGCGAAGCTGCCGTTTCGTCTAGGCCCTAGCCTTATCGTTGCTTCTATACCGCTGCTATGAAATTAGACGGAAGAGTTTAACAACCTCTTTAATAGTAATCCGATAGGGCCTTGTCTAGTAATAATTTTACTAATAGGATATACTTCTGCGCCATCTACGTAAAGGCCCAGTTATAGAAGAAATATAATAAAGCTAAGAACCGTAAAAGTCGCCACTGTAGAAGGTGATAGGGATACCTACTTAGGGCACTCCGACTAAACGCAATATATTATTCTAACTACATCCGGATCCGTTAAGGGCCAGATCCTTAATATGATTAGGCATTTCAAAACGGTTTAAAGAAAGGTTAGACCGCCTAAAAGTTAGAAATTCTATATTCGGATATCAGAGCAGCTAATACCCAATACTCATTATATCTCATAGGCGATAGTAGTTATTAATAAACTTTATTTAATTAAGAATGAAAAGTCTTACTTCCATAGGACCGTTCTTCGTAGGCTTCGCGGGTAACCAATAATGTAGGCTATATCCGGAACTCCATTTAAAAAAGGTCCGGCCGACTTAGGCACGTACATTAAGTTCCTACAACAAAACTAGAAAATAAATATTAACCCTTCCGACAAGACTAAAAAAGCCTATAATCTTTGCTTAGAAGAGAATCTACAAAATATTCAGCTCGCGTTTAACGCACTCCAGAGACAGCAGACTGCTAAGGGTAGAGATTATGTTATGTTAGCTTCAAAGTTAGCAAATATTCAGGCTTAGGTTAATAAATTCGGTCTAGTCCTAGAGGTGATTATAATTCGTTAAACTAGTAATTCCCTTAGTCTAGATAGCAAGCCACTTATTAAACTGCCGAAGCTCGACTATAATAATCAGTTAAACTACGTCCTACCTAACCCGGTTCAACAAGACAAGGTCGTTAAGGATATTAAAGCCTTTATTAACGATCTTAGAGCAGTGCTGCGGTTAGAACGGGAAAAGCAGAAGCAAGAATAGGAACGAAAACATCCTAGCTAGTGTTATCCTGTCGGATAAGCTATAGGTCGTTTTAAGGCATTACAATACCAAACGAGACTAATATACTCCTTCCCAGGTCTAATGAAGATTAAAAAGGAGTTTAATAGAGGCTGGAACTTACACAATTTAGAGGAAAAGGGCTAGTTCGATAATAGTAGTAGTAACTCGCTAATAAAACGTCATATTGATATGTTATACAACACTAGCATAAAGCTCCATCATCTTAACAAAGTTCTGAATGAGATGTACCTAAATAACTAGGCAATCATTTAAAACCCCACGGACTAGGACGGTAAGAAGAAGAAAAAAGATAAGATTGTCATTATATCTTGTTTTCCTATATGCACCCTAATTATATATAAATAGGTGCGAAAGTTCCATCCAAAGTTCCACGTTACCATCTACGGGTCTCATCAAAGGCCAAAGCACCGGCAGGAAATTATCCACAGCTACTAAGAAACAATGACTATCTCTAGTAATAAGGTTATTCGTCTAGTCTCGGCCGAAACGGACATCATTATTAAAACAATAGGAACTATTAGTATAGGCCATACCTTACACTATAGTAGACGCATTATACTCCTTAAACTATAGCACCTATTAACATACGAAGTGCAAGCTATAAAGCGAGCTTACCGCTTAGGGCAAGATTGTAAGGTAATTGCGAATTGTATAGTCAATAAGGATATAATATTAAAAGCTATCCTTAGTAATAAGACTATATTACGCAAATTCATTACTAGTGTTATGCAGCCGCTAACCGCCGACGATAAACAGAACGCCGCTTATTTTACTAGTAAACTCTATAAAGATAAACGCGCGGTTAAAAAGTCTAAGGCCGCTAATAAGAAGAGACGCAAGGGTAAAGAACGCGTAGAAAAGCAGAGCTTTTATAATGATAACAGTATAATTATTTAAGCGATAGTGTAGTTATTATAGGTAGGGTGGTTACAAAGGTCGTATTTGGGTTTAGGTGGTTTAGTTAGGCGTATGTCCTTTCTATATATATATAAGGCCCGAGCATAAATAAGGAAGTAGCGTCTATTTTATTGTCGGCAAATTGCTACTTCCTATTTTAGGACTGTTGCTTAGAGGTTCTGTATTTGCAGTTTAGTTTTAGTAGTAGAGTTTTATATTTAGGTAGGGAGTTTATCTAATAACTATCTACTTATATTTAGTATACCGTAGAAGTTACCTTATTCCACTCCTTTAGAGGTAAAAAAGTAATGCACTTTCTATTACTCTCCACTAGTATTAACCACACCGTAGAATCTACCATGTTCCATATCCCTAGAGGTAGGAGGATAATCCACTTTCCATTACTCTTTACTAGCATCTACCGCACCGCAGAATCCACCATGTTCCATATCCTTAGAGGTAAGAGGATAATCCACTTTCTATTGCTCTCTACTAGCATCTACCGCACCATAGAATCCACTATATTCTACATCTTCAAACATAAGGGGATAGTGCGCTTTCTATCGCTTCCTACTACCCTCTACCGCACTGCGGAATCCACTACACTCTACCTCTTCGGACGTGACATAGGGATACCCTTTCTACCATCCTCTACTCCCTTCCACCGCAGCGCAGAATCTACTGGATTCCGCTTCTTCAGACATAATACAGGGATACTCTTTCCACCACCTTCCACTGTCCTCCACTACAGCGCAGAATTTACTAGATTCTACCTCTTTAAACGTGACATAGGGATGCCCTTTCCACCGTCCTCTACTCCCTTTTACTATACCGTAGAATCCACTGGATTCCGCTTCTTTAGACATAACATAGGGATACTCTTTCTACTACCCTCTACTGCCCTCCACCGCACTACAGAATCTACTAGATTCCACCTCTTTAGAAGTAACACGGGGATGCCCTTTCTACCATCCTCTACTCCTATCCACCGCACCGCAGAATTTACTAGATTTTACTTCTTTAGACATAATACAAGGATACTCTTTCTATCACCCTCCACTATCCTCTACCGCACCGTAGAATCCACTATACTCTTCCTCTTCAAATGTAATACGGAGATGCCCTTTCCATTACCCTCTACTAGTATTAACCAGTTCCTTTAAGTTGTCCTAGATATATAGTATTTGCATTATACTATATCCTTTAATTAAAGAGGTAACTGTTAATTTATACTATAATTTAACCATTTGCCTTATTATAGCCTGCTGTCTATAGCCAAAAAGACTATCTAATCTAATTTCCCATATTCGGTTATGTAAGCTTAGACCACCACCCTTACGTATACGGCCTACTATCGCGACTTAATGCGTTAGAGCTGGCCCTATTTCTAAGAACTACGGAACAGTCCATACGAGACTACAATTATTAACATTAGAAGATAGGATTGCCGACTAAACCACAACAGGCACGACGTATCGCCGACACAGAAATCCCTTTCTCTCCCGGCGTACGCGTTATATACCGCTATCAGCCCTATGTCAGACTCCGACAGCTTATCCCAGCGGCCTCATTAAGGACGCGACGCGAGAAATGGATCTTGGTCAGTTCAACAGATTAAGGACAAGATAGGCATTACCGATACGCAATATAAAACAATATACAATGCAGTTAAGGATGCAATACAAGCGTCTGGTCTACTGGAGAAGCCCTTAAACACTAAGCAAAAGAGAAACGAACTTTATAAAGCCACAACCCACTTATACACGCAATTCCATTCTATTTTTACGGATCTTACAAACGCGGACAAAGAGCGGTACATTTAAGCAGTTGCTTAGCGCTACAACTATAACAAAAAGCGACGAATAGAACATAAACATGCTAAACCCTCACCTTCAAAGCACTCTCAAAAGAGCCTTAAAGACCCCATTACTAGATTAACCGTAGATGGAATAATAGAAAAATGGCAGCAGGTAGTTAAGACGTTTGGGGCGACAATAATATACGTTAAACGATTCCTAGACACTAGAGTATCCATATATATATGGCTGAGAGATCTACTTCCTAAAGGAAAGAACATAGATAATATTTCCGTGGATAAGCTTGTCTTCTCAACATTTAAGGATACTCTAAAGCAGGACGTGGGCTTTAATAAGGACTATGATATATTAATATACGTTTTCCGGAGTAGAGACCGGCAAAAGGTTACTAGTAAACGGATATAGAAGACTATTATAAATCATACGTTTACGCTTAGTCTAAATTTTATTAATTTTATAATTAAACAAAACCACCTAAGTACGCTATAAATTCTAGATTAGAGTTAATCCCATATACTAACTTGTATAGCAACAACTACATTAAAGAATCCACCACTAATATTAGAGCAACAAAGCTGCTATATACTACCACCGTCAAAAGCGCACACGCCAACTTAACCTTGCTAGGATATTTCAACACCACCAACTACCAATGTGCTAGCGGACACTCCGCGTTTATCTCCTCTAAATTAACACAAAACTATTAAAACGCCGGCAAAAAGGAAAGGTGTTAAATCGGGAGTTCGCCCCCCTTTAAAGCGCCAGAGAGCCTTAGGCGGATGAAGTCGTAAGTAGAGACAGACCTACAACCCATAGCCTTTAGGCTAGTAGTAAAGGGGGCGGGATTAAAGTATTTACTATCAGAAATACGGTCTCCCTTTCCCTCCCCTTTAGGGGGAATAAAAGCCGGTATAGAGGGCGTGACACTTGGTTCCCTACCACCATTAAAACGCTTTTTTGACCGGCCCTTGGTTTCTAGCAATAATAAAAGCAACGGAACTGGGCTTATATGCGACAGCGACAACACTTAAAGTTGTGTCTCAGGGCAATATAATTGCGGACTTAAAGTCTTGCCCAAATCCACCATTACAGAATCTTCCATCTGTGGCTGTATTATAAATTAATGTAACGCAGAGCCTAGGTCTGTAATTTCTTGCGTAGATAGGATGCCATCTAACTCGCTTTTAGTATTGGATACCTATAGTGTAATAGTCCCGGGGGCTTAGTAGGTACGTAACACTAGCCGCTGCTGTAATGGCGGACCATAAGGTAGAGTAGGACAAGGGGTTTAAGCACGAGAGGCAGACGCAGCAAACGGTGGTAGACTCCAAGTACAATTCTTGACTGTTACCTCTATTCCAAGGTCGAGTGGGGCCTCGGTCCAAATATACGTGGCTTCTTGTTCCTCTATACTGTCAAAGTACAAATCAGATAAAGGTGTTAAGAGGGGAATTAGGTTAGGGTCGGTATCTATTAGTAGTAAACAACCTGTAAGCCATCGCTTAAGCAGGATAGGGGCAACTCGTCTCTGGCGTATTGGCGCATGTGTCTTCCTTATAATCGTCTTCAAGGTGGTCAATCGTGTCTTCCTTATAGTCGTCTCCGAGGTGGTCAATCGCGTGCCACACGTAGTATATCTCTTAGTATTAAATCCTGGGCGCGCCATTAAGAAAATTGGTCCAAAGGCTAGAAAGAGTAGACGAAGTTATAAGTTACGGTGTCAATTTAACACGATTCTGACAGTGGCTTGACGGGAATAGCTTAGCTCGTCCGCGTTCCGACCACAAACAACGCACTATAACCCCTATTTTCTCCCACACACTCATCCGTCTCTTTAACAACAACCCTTATTATATAAACAATTGCTTCCAACACAGTACTTTTCCTACCGCTATTAGACCATTTGCTGAACCCTACAAATAATGCCACGAAACCAGAAACCACGAAGTCCCCGTGCTACCAGCCGCGCAGAAAGAAGACAACGTCGCCAGGCTAAACAAACAGAGGTTACTATAGGCTTGCAAGCTCTATTAGGAGGTGCATCTAATTAGCTTATACAATATACAGAGCCATGATACGCCCCAAGAGAATAGCGAAGGTTCTCACGAAGCGGCGCAGACGCGCTTTCAAGTAGGCTTCTTAGATACCACATCAACATACACGCAGCTAACGTATAGCATACCAATACTAATACCCAAGATACCTCACAAGATGAGAGTGACACGTTAATGCCAGTGCCAGGCACCCGCAAGAGGCACCTACCCGATAGCACAACCAAAAATACATCCTCTGTCACTTCATTCTCAAACCATACTGCATCTAATTCGACCGATGAACCAGCTACAGACGCTGAGCTAAGTCTTGCAAATAGGACACCTTTGAAATTACATGTATGGGGCTTGTCTAAATTACTAATTATGTGCTGATAGGCGGTTTAATTAGCAGCCCGTCTCTCTTTGTCGCAACGGGAGAGGACCAAGGTCCAATACACTAGGCTCATCCGGAATGCTACGCAGTATCAAACACAGACAGCACCACCTGAAGCCACCTAGCTTACCTGAAAGAGGTATTACGTACAGAAGCACTCAACCTAAGCGACTACCTCGTATAACACTTGCTTCGGCCTCACGTCCCCGTCAATTAAGCCCTAAATCACCGGATGCCGCACTTATCTACAACATTGATAGTGGTTTTAACTCGCCTCCCTATAACAGATTAGTAGAATCTAATACAAATAAAACTAACCGGAAAAGGATGAGCATACAAGTACAAACACAATATAATCTCGGAGCGCGCTTTATATGGGACCACTGCGGATACCGCATAAATCAGAAGGTTAAGAATGCCCATGAAGCCGTTCTCCACCAAGCGACAAGTATATTTCTCGCGAAAATATACACGGGTAAAGGCGGATCCTCAAACCTACAAGTTGATCCCTAGGTGGATCGATTTCCTTCTACATTAGAGACGCTAATTGTTAAATCATGGACCGCAACCCGAGCTAGTCTATCAAGGGAGGAACGAAAACAAGTGGATCATGAACCCGATCAAGTCAGCGCGCGTAAGGTACTTTTAGAGTATATTAATATGCTAGGGAGTTATATTAACTAAATACGCGTAGATAAAGGATAAGTTAGGAGACTTCAGAATTAAAGCAAACCGCAAGTTCCGGGCTATTATTAGGGAAGTGTATAGCCTAGGCTTCGGTAACGATAGTAAAAAGGCAAAGAGGTTACTAAAAGACTACTCTTTTACATACGAACAGGCCGAAAAGGTATATGCTTCTTAAATGCACCCCTCTATTACTATACCCAATTCTCCACGCCAGAGATCCGCCGTTTTCCACCTAAACTTTCCATCATTTTCTACCCAAACTTTCCACCATTTTCCACCCAAACTTTCTACCATTTTCCATCTCACGAACTCGCCTACTTTTATACAACAATTCTGCTTCTTTCCAATATAAATTCTATCACTTTCTATTACCTTCTATAAGTAGCCCCCCTTTTATATATCACCTAATTGCAAATGGAAACTGTACTACTTTGCCAACATTAACAGGTCGGCAAGAGACAATTCTACTATAAAGTAATCGTCGCTGCCTACGCGGATATATTCTTGGCAAATAGTTTGACAGAAATAGCCCGACACCAGTCTTCCGCCAAATATTTTAACGAGCTCGCTGGCGCAACCATATGCTTTATCACGGTCAGTTTAAGGCACAGTATCCAAGAGTACCTATCCGGCCACCACGATACTATTAAGTATGTTGGTAGCGAGGAGGTTCGAGGTGGAACAAATCTACTATATCTTATATCTTACTGCTAATAGGGATAAAGCAATCTATAGGGAGCTACTTGCGACGTGGGACGCTACGGCACTACACCGCCGGGTCGCAATTGAGTTTCGCATATTCAAAGATGCGAAGACAAGGGCACAACTCCACGACGACGAAGACGAACAGTTCTCCAACGCCGAACCATGGCGGAATCCATACAACAATGTCTTAGACGATTTATTTAAGGATCTGGACGACGAGAACACCGAAAGCTTAAAGGCTGCCATTTGAATGCGGTGCGGCGGTACTGATTCGGATTACTCTACCTCGTCAATGCAGCTCTACTCTTTTAGCTTACCTGGACCTAGACTAATTAGAGGTAGTGCTTTAAAGGGGAACAACCTAGTACAGTATTGGGTTTCTTTAACCCTAAGTTTCTTCCTACGGTTATATACTAATTATAAGTATCTATATAGATAACCGTCTAGGAAATTGCGAGTGTGCAGGGTAGCGAAGAGGAAATATTAGATTTTTACTTAATTCTGATAGGCTAGAAGAAAGTACGGGTACGAGTACCTATCCACTCCGAATTTACATGGGATGATTTCAAGAATACCCTGGGTTTACCAGATAATGGAGCTGGCTGGTATAATAGCGATGCTAGTAAGGATCAGTATGTATATAATAATGAGGCATTTCGGAAGTTTATACGGTTTGTAAAAGGTTATAGTGGGGTTATTTTTCGGCAAAGCAGTAAGGAGGATTTCCAAAGCCTGTAGCGTTATATAGCGTCACCAGGTCTAAACCTAAGCTTTTTATACTCGTACTAGCGCATACGATTCTAAAATGATATTTATATTGCTTTAGCAGTTAGGCCAGGCCTCTTATACTTATACTCTTAACTTATTTTAATATAGAGAATTATTAAATAGTTAGGCTAGCTTTTACTTTTTCTAGCTAACTATAAATATTAAAGTACTATATCTACTTAAGTATTTTTATAATTTTAGACTAGTAGAAAAACTCCTATTTTACTACTATACTTAGTTTTTAAATCTAGGATTTTATTTATCTTATTATCCTAATTATCCTAATTATCCTAGTTGTCCTGGTGGTCCTAGGGGTCCTAGGGGTCCTGGGGGTCCTAGAGGTCCTAGTGGTCCTAGAGATCCTAGAGGTCCTAGGGGTCCTAGAGGTCCTAAAGGTCCTAAAGATCCGGGTGGTCTAAGTGGTCCGAGTGGTCCGGGCGACCTCCTAATAGGTTCCTAATAGGAAGCCAAGTGTGAGTGTCTCCTAGAGCTCCTAGCAGCTCCTGTCAGGGCTGTCAGGAACCTATTAGTACTATTAGGAGGCATAAACATTTTCCTAATGCTACTTTGTAAGCTTATCTATTATTACTAAGTATAAGGGGATCTTGTAAACAGGGGGCTATAAGGACACGATTAGAATAAGATAGATTGGTAAGAGAGACAAATCCTTAAGGAGGTAAGGCCTCTAGGATTGTGGAGACTATATACTACGGGCACGTGCCTTTGGCACGTAACCGGCGACCATCTAAGGGGCGTCTAGGGGTTGTCCTAAGGGCAACCCGAGGTGTCCGCAATAATATCCCTTATATTACCCCCCCCCTTCTTATAGTCGGCCCCCGATTGCTATTACTTTACGGTAGGGAGATTATAAAGGCTTGTCCCGGAAGAGGTTCGGAGAGATATCGGAGAGGTATTGGTATGCCGCTATATATTATCTATCTATCTAACCCCTGCTTTAAACTCCTAAAAAACCTTAATGAGGGAAAAACGTGACTAGAGAAAAGATGTAAGGATTGCTAGAAGACCTATTAGAAGTCTACTAGAAGTATGCCGGTAACTACCTAGGCTGATATAGGGATTTTTATGCAACTCTGCTTCCAAGCCTTTATGCTAGTCTATAATTAATTACGAGTATTATAGGTAATTTAATATTCCAATATAGTTCTATAGAACCTTTTAGTATAGGATTTAACGTATAAAGCCTTGGCTTACCGTCGTCTTTAACTGCTAAGATATAGTCTATAATTCTTTCTTATAATCCTTTTCTTATAATCCTCTGCGTCACTAACGTATTACTCCCGCATTTACCCTTAGGCTATTAGATGCGGTTAAGGTATCAATTAGTTAGTTAAAGAGACTTATCTCTTAAGATTTAGTGTATATAGTTTCAAATCTAGTAGTCCTGTGCTATATATTTGGCATAGCTCTACTACCTAGTAAATAGGGACATTTCGCGATAGTAATTATAGCTATTATGTAATTGTTAAGAACATCTATAACGTTGTTCTTTAATACTATAGTATCGTTTTAGGTCTAATTTAACCNATATANNTCTTTAATTTAACNTCTTAATTNCCTTCCCCTNGCCNCGTAGTTAGTTTTTNTAAGGAAGTAATAGTTAAATAACTTATACGCGTGTTTCCTTCCTTCTAAATAGCGCTATTATAATGGAGTTATATTGGCAAGGTTGTGGCTATTTACTAAAAGGGTATTGGACGGTAAAGTATAAGGACACCTTTGCTTATTAAGTAGCTCCTTTTCCTTAATACCTTACTTTCCTATTATTAACCTTCGTCCAATTTTAGACGTATCTTCAATATATTATTAAGATTTTCTTCTTTTCCATTAATAATTTAATATGCCTCTTTGTTCTCCTGCTAACTGCTCTTTTAAGTAGATTCTACAGCGTATCCTAGCCCTACCTTTATATATAAAACCCCAACCTCCGCTAACTCGCAACTAGTGCTAGTCCTACCTAAATAATTTTGCCTATACGTCTTCAAAAGACCAGAAATCTAATAATAGGATTCTGGAGGCTTATAATAAGACATACTGTATTAGATCTAATACCTTTAGTCCTTATAATTAATGCATGCGTACTAAGAGCGGCAGTTGCGTTAAGGTGAGCTTTTCTATTTTTAATAGATTTCCATTGCTAACTTTAAGCTTTAATAGCCTGGGCCTAAGTAGCGACGTTCCTTTAATGTCCTTGACTACTATATCGCCCAGGCTCTCTCTTATTCTAGCGTAAATGCTAAACGACTTAGCCGAATTTGAGACTATGCTACGGCTATTTACACTACCTATAATTCCCAGCAAGCCAGCCAGTAACGCCTAATGCGAGAGTAAGGTTGGTATACTGAGGATAGGGTAAAGGATGGGGGTAATAAGAAGAAGGTTGCTGTCTATTATAGGAAAAAGTTTGTGCATGCGCGTTAAGTTTCAAAAGAGTATAATATAATGCGTTATTAGGTAAGTTACCCTTTGGATACCTACCAGATAGGTGACTAACAGTTACCGTAGCAAGGTCTTAGTGGTTCTAGACTATACCAGCTAGCTAACATCTCTATTCATTCTGGGCTTAAGCGTATCTTTATTAACTATAAGCTTACGCCATAAGAGCTTTATTAGTATTGGTTTAGACCTAATATTGGTGTTAAGTGTTTAAGAGTCTCTGCTCTAGCTACACCTTATCGTCCTGCCCCTATTTTCATGCCTACTTATATACCTACTAAGGCATCTAGATCCCATTCTCGTCAGCCATCACTTAGTGGCCCAATAGATACTAATCCTACTCCTGATAATAAGGCGTAGTGGCTTTTTAGATTGGGCATTTATGGTTTAGACTTTTAGGATTCGTTCTTATATATAGTAGCAATTAAGGACCTTAATTAGGTGCTCGGGAAGGCCTTATAAGGCTTTTAGAAAGGGCTTGAAAGCCCTAGGAACAATGTTCCTAGTATAGATTAATGAATAGGAATGCAATTCTAGCAAAATGCCCTATTAACTCTATACTATGTATATAAAAAGGCTAAGGACCCGTCCTGCCTTGGGCTATAGCCCTATCCCTATGGTTTCCGGAGCCTATCCGTTCCATATCCAATTTAACCTATTTACTCTTTTTATGAGCTTTCTTTATAGGTCGCGATGACACCATAGTATTAGAGCGCTTTTTACGACTTATAGATTATGGACCTTGGTCCCAATATTCTTTTAGAATATCTTCGCAATAATCGAGGTAATCCTTTAGTTCCTATATAGAGTCCTTAGCAGGCCAGCCTAGCTATTTAACTTCAAATTAAAGCTTATTCTTAATAGACTTATAGCATAGTATAGCCTCAACCTCGTACCGCTCGCCTACTACTTTAGGGTGTTTAATTAGACCTAAACGGAAGTTCTTTTCCGGCGGTAGTCTATGCTATAGCTCTAGTAGGTTTATATAAAACACTAGATATACACAGGCCATAAATAGGGGTAGCTAGAGACAATAGGCTAGCTTACTAATTCATTCCTTAACTTAAAAGGGACCTAGGTATCTTATATTAAGCTTCTTTAATAGTCAACGGGTTTTAATATTCGTTAAACGTAATAGAACCTTATCGCCTACTCTAAAATGCTTGTCCTAGTGCTTATAGTTATACTAAAGTCTCTACTACTCTTAGGTATCTTGCAGGCTCTACTTCGCATACTTTTATTACTTCTTCTATTCCTAGAGGTATCCTTATACTCTCTAGTAGATGTTCTTAGACTTCCCGGTAGGATCCTATAACTAATCATGCGGCCTTAGCTAGTAATTATTAGGTATACTATTAAACCCAAATAGTTAAACGCTATAGGCAATCTAGATTGGTGCATACTTATACAATATATATTACTTTAAATTATAAGCGTACTCCGTGTACGGAAGTAGCTTATACTAGTTATCTTACTAGTAGTTCAAATACATCTATAGGTAAGACTCCAGTTCCTAGTTCTGGCATTCCGTTTGCCCATCTATCTGCGGGTAGAAAGCCGTACTATACTAGTGGTCTATCTTTAAATAGAAGCATAGATCCGACCAGTACTGACTTATAAAGACGCTGCCCCTATTAGTAATAATAGAGTGCGGCTAATCTACTTTAAGAAAGCATTTCTCCTTAATTAGGTTGGTGAGCTCTTATATATTAATCGTCTTATTAACGGGAAGGTATTGGATGTACTTTAAAAACCTATTAATAAGTATAAGGACCGAATTATATATTCGTCCTTAGCCATCTTTAAATGGCGGGAGATCCGTAATAAAGTCTATGGCGTAATATTGCTATAGCTTACTAGCGGGGGGAACTAATTCAAGTAAACCCTATAGCTTATACCTACGGATCTTATATACTTAACACTTCTTATAATAGCTAATGTACTCCTTTACTTCCTAATTAAGCCTTAGCCAATAGTATTTACGCTAAAGTAATTCCACTGTCTTTACTTAACCATAGTAGCCGCTTAGAGGATCATTGTAATTCTTTATAAGAATCTTCTATTGTAGATTTGCTTCTTATAGCATCTAAACCTTGCCACCTCTACGTAGTAGGCCTATTGGGTCTAGTTCCTAATAGTGGCGCCTAGCAGCTTCCTTTCCGTTATATTTCCGGTCTACTTCCATATTAAGAATGGTATAGAAAACGTTCCTTTGTTATACCTTACGGATAAAATCCGTTAACCCTTTAGATAGTTCCCGGGTAAAAGCTGTTTCGTCCTATACTACTCTAAGTATAAGACTAGATAGTACCATAGATCTTATAACTCTTTAATGCGCGTATATTAGAAAGGCCACTATAAGGTTAAAGTCCTTTAGTCGTTATAGGGCTCCAAGTTCTAATTACTCTATAACTTTACTATTTGTTTAAGGGGATAGCTTAGTAATTAGAGATGGTATATTACTAGGTTCCGAGAATGTATTAGGGACGTCCTATCTAGGTATATTTGGACCCTTATCGGCAACGGACTAGGTACCAGCCGGAACGTTAGTGAAAACTAATAGGGCTTATACCGCCTAAGACTTAGTGCATAGAGCTGTGGGTGCTTAAGCATCCCACACCTAGAGCTTGTTCTGCAATGTAGGGAGTAAGATATCTATTATCTGTTTTCCTTCTCCCGTTTTAAAGCCTTTAGCATAGTCTAGCCGTCGTGACGGTCTATTAGCAGGGTTATTTTCCCCTAGCTTATATTTAATCTTAAAATTAAATCGCGTAAGCTCCTCTGCCTATCTAGCTTATTAAGGTATAAGCTCCTTTGTAGTTATAAAGTAGCGTAGATTATAGTAATCTGAGAGTATATAAGTGGTATAGCTCGCGTGCTTAAGGTAGTGTCGCCACTATTTGAAGCAGTTAACTATAGCTAGTAGTTCCTTGTTGTGGGTATAATACCTAACTTTAGATCCCTGGAATTTTCTACTATAAAATACTACTGGTCTCTAATAGAGCTAGGTAGCGTCCGGATGCCTATTAGGTTATAATAGGATACCAGCAAGGGCAAAATTCGATGCATTAGTGATTATTATTAATAGCTAATCTGGGTTAAAATGCTGTAGTAATGGAGCTTCTGTAAACTTTGCGCGAAGTTCCCGAAAGGCCTTTTAAACCTTTCCAGGCTATAACCATGGCTTATACTATTTAGTTAGTCCCTTCTTAGTTTTCTTTCTTACCGCCTTTAAGCTTTTTGCTCCTTAGGTTAGGTCTTAGGAAGCTTCCGCAATATAGTTAGATAGGTATTAGGCGACGTCTAAGTAGTTATAGATAAAGCGCCTATAGAAATTGGTAAAGCTTAGGAACACTTAAATATCCTAGTAGCTCTCTAGCTCCGGCCACTTCTGGATTATCTGCACCCGTACTAGGTCTATAACTATACCTATAGGCGTTATAATATAACCCAGGAACTCGACTTACTTGGTATTAAAGATACACTTTAACGCCTTAGTATAGAGGCCCTAATTATCTAAACGTTCTAGCACTTCGCGGACGTGTTATTCGTGTTAATCCTTATCTTTTAAGTAGATTAAGATATTATCTAAATANANAANGTATATNCGGTTAACTAGTCCCCCTAAGGCTCTATAAATATATAATTGGAATGTCGTAGGCGCATTGGCTAGCCTAAAAGGCATTACTAGATACTTAAAGTGGCCGTATTAGGTCTTAAAAGCGGTCTTTTACTTATCCCCTTCTTTAATATGGAGCCTATAGTAGGCGTCTTATAGATCTAGCTTCGTGAAGATCTTTGCCCTAGATAGTTAATCCAGCATTTCACTAACTAGTGGTAGTGGGTAACGGTTCTTAATTATAATCTTATTAAGACCGCGATAGTTTATATATAGCCTTATGGTTCCATCTAGTTTTAGGATAAAGAGGATTAGTGCGCCTAACGGCGACTTACTGGGCTAAATCCACCCCTTTTCTAGTAACCCATTAAGGTACTCCTGTAGGATCTTAAGCTCTTTACGCGAGAGGTTGTAAATAGGAAGGTTTAGTGGTTATTTACCTTCTTCTAGATTAATTATATAATTATACTCCGAGTTCTATAGTAGGACTTTTACTCTCCTACCCGAAAATACCCTTAGTAAGTCCCTTAGGCCTACTAGGATATTTAATAAATTAGGGTTACGTTTGTCCTCCACGTTATTATTAGGTAGGTTCCAGAGCTCCCTTAAAATGCTTATAGGCAGCGTCGTGCGCTATAGTGGTTGCTTATACATAGTTGCTACTATACGTTAAACCATTTCATGCGGTAGCTAGTGGAGGGTAGGGAACTTCTTAACGTAGCGTTTAAGGTGCCGTAATATGCTCTCTGCATATTGCTTAAGCTAGAGTAATCCGTAGCGGTTAAAGTATCTTGTAAGATCCTTAAGATCGCCACCTCCCTATAATGTCTCCGCGACCTATCCGGTAATTCCCTATAGGGTCTTTATTGTAAAGGGGTTATTACCTATACTAAGCTCTATACCCATCTTGCTACTAAATAGGGGTTAGATCCAATACTCCTTTAGGTATAGAGCGTATACTATTTCGCCTAGGGCTATATTCTCTAGGATGTCCTTTAGGCTTATTAGTAATATACGCCCTTCTAAATCTTTATTGTTCTACTATTTAAAGGCTCTAGTCTTAAAGTGTATCTTAGAATCTACTTCTGCTAGCTAAGGGTATCTAAAAATAAGGTTGTAACCTACGAAGTTAGCCACCCAAAAGGGTTGCGGGCCGACTACCTTAGTGTAGTTATATATGTCGGCCACTAACACTATAAGCTTATAGGTACTATATAGTTTAATCTAATACTTATTTAGGAAGCCTATAATAGGTTTCCGCCACCTTTATAATGGGATAAGTTTATACTCTTTTACCAAATTATATTATATAAGATTAATTTTGGCGCCGCTGTCGTATAGTGCTTAGAACTGTTATACCTCACCTATAGGGAGTGTTATTTTTAGCTTAATAGCAATACGGAGAGTTTCTCCTTCTATATCTTGCCCTAGTTGCAGCTAGGAGAGGTCCGCAACTAGGGCTTTTTTTTTTAAATTGTTAGTGCGGTTATTACCCTACTTATTTTTCTAATAGGATCTACCTCCGGAGTTTTCTCTTAACTTCTTAGAGTGTTTTTATAAAGGTGCCAGACGGGTGTCGGGTTGGCCCTAGGAGTCTTTTCCGTTATTTAAGGTTCCTAACTTTAACCCTTTTAAAGTTCTCTTTAAGAACGGCTTCTTTAAAGGTTGGGTCTACCCTACGTTACTACTAGAGTGCCCACGCTTCTGGTGACCCCTCGGCTTTCTACTAGAAGAGGTCTAGTTCCTTACCGTATCCTTAGCGTTTAGAACCGCTTGTTTAAAATCCGTATATACGGTAATCCGTAATAGGGCTCCTACGCGCTTTATTTTGTCACGAATTGCTAGCTTAATTCTAGCCTAAATAAATCCAATCTTTTTCTTCTTACGGACGCTGCTGTTCTTATTTTTAAAGGGCTTTAAATCTATCTATTAAGTATAAGTTTCTATAAAGTTTATAAACTAGCGGAAGTCTTAATGGTTTAGCTGCGTACCATTCCAGAATTGTTCTATATTATCGTATTATATAATATACGGATCTTAGGTCCAACCCTTTAAAAAGGTCTATAGCTATAGCTATGTTATAATTTGCTCTTTATTAAGTTAATTAAGCGCGATCTAGTTTAGTGATTGGTCTTTAATCTTACTAATAATCTAGCGTATACGCTCTTTAGTATTATCTCGTATTATTAGTATCTTAAAGAAGTTATCTACCTCGCGAACCCAATCGTCTAGCTGTTAGGCGTTAGGTCTATGACGAAGTTCTAAACTATTAGAGGCCTTAGCTAGTCGGTTTATATCCTTTTTCTATTTATTATATAGGTGCCTCTTTAAGTCTTCTATACCTCCTTAGGTAGGTACTAGGTAGCCCCTAGAAAGCCCTTAGCCTTAACTAGGTTATAAAAGAATTTATCTAGCTTAGATTAGACCCTACTAGATCTAAATTTACCCTTAAAGGGTTCTAATATATTTATTAGTGGCTTCCTCCCACATAGCTTCTAAGAGCCTTGCGATAGCTTCCCAATATCCATTTTAAAGGAGATTAGTATAGGGCTCTTGACCTTCCGAACTCGGGCCTAGGGAGGCTCCTGCTATAGAGGTAGTGTTAATACCAGTAGCTAGTGTAGGCTTCCTAACGGGGCTCAGGTCTTAAGTTAGTAATTGGCTTAAATTATCTAAAGGGGTAGGCCCGCTTAGCTTGTAAGCAGTTTATACACCACTACTATGCTAATTATAGGCCGGTGGTCTTCCGGGAGGGGTTTCTGGTTGGTTCCCTAGTTAGATACATTAGTATATTCCTCTAGCATTTCTAGCTTAGGGAGAAGATTCTTAAAGTCGCCTCTGGGCGCTTTAATCTTTCTAATTAAGCCTAGGGTGGGGCCAAGGGGTTTCGGCTACTTTTTAGCCAGTGTTGTTGACCGTTATAGAGTGGTGTGGTGTCTGTATTTTCCTTAGCGTTGCCGGTAACTAATAGGTATAACGAGAAGTCCTTCGAGCTCCTAGAAGCATTCTAGGTATTGGGGGCTCCATTCAGCCGTCTTACCTAGAGGGTTTTTTTTTTTTTTTTTTTTTTTATATCCATTGTATTATTACTACGTACAATACTGCGCATGCCAGCCTTCCTAGGCCTATGGGCGCTATAGTGTTCTATTATACATGAATCCTTCCTAGGCAGCTTAACATGTACTAGTAGCTAAGTGGGGACACTCTGGGCCCCGTTTTTAAATACTAGGGGGAGCTCCTAGCCTATTGGTGTTTTTGTCCTGATATCTTGCTCACTATGGTCCTAGTTTATTGCAACAAGAAAATCGCACTAAGGAAATCCTGGCTCTTTTTACTATTTCTGCCGTATTCTGCCGTTCCTAGAGTAGAAAAAGCGCTCTAAAAGAAAGATTTTTATTAAATAGTTTTTTGCACTTAAGAATAAGAGGCGTTACAATAGCTTGCTAGCTTGGAAGCAGCTACCAATTACCCCTAAAGCGACTTTTTATCCTAATACCCTATCTCTTTTCCTCTTGCTAAAGAAATGGGGTAGGGAATAATTAGTAATTAATAGGTAACCCTCCCAAAAAGCTAACCTATTTAATAGGGTATTTTTATAAGGCGAACCTCGTTAACGTAAACCCACTCCCATAAGGAAAAATTTTCACGAGGTTTGTCTTTGTATAGGGTATAAACACCAATTCGCCCTATACACCTTTATTCTAACGTGCTAATGGTAACACGGGCCGGCCCCCTTCCCCTATCCCCTACTATAGCTAACCTAAGCAGTGGCATCGTCCTGCGGTACGCCTGCGGTGCGCCTGCGGTACGCCTGCGGTCCTCTATAGTTTGACTTGCCATAGCGCGACAGCCGTAGACCGGTTGCAGTAGAGGTCGTTCGCTCTGCAGCGCGGATGGGTTGTAGAGGAGGTCGTCTGCCCTGCAGCAGACGGAGTTGTTAGAGGAGGTCGATCTGCCCTGCAGGCAGACGGGGTTGTAGAGGGGTCGTTGGCCCTGCAGCAGACGGGGTTGTAGAGGAGGTCCGTCTGCCCTGCAGCAGACGGGTTGTAGAGGGGGTCGTCTGCCCTGCAGCAGACGGGTTGTAGAGGAGGTCGTCTACCCTGCAGCAGACGGGTTGTAGAGGGGGTCGTCTGCCCTGCAGCAGACGGGTTGTAAAGGAGGTCGTCTGCCCTGCAGCAGACGGGTTGTAGAGGAGGTCGTCTGCCCTGCAGCAGACGGGTTGTAGAGGAGGTCGTCTGCCCTGCAGCAGACGGGTTGTAGTGGAGGTCGTCTGCCCTGCAGCAGACGGGTTGTAGTGGAGGTCGTCTGCTCTGTGGCAGACGGGTCGTAGTGGAATCGTTGGTTGTGGTGGCTAGCGTCGTGGTGACGTGTCTTTAGGGGGTATACGGACGGAGGAGCAAAGGGGAGTCGACGGACGGAGGAGCAAAGGGGAGTCGACCACCTAGAGGGTTATATTATCGCAATCTCTTGCTATTAGAGGGACCTTCCTGCCTTTACGCGACGGCTTTCCATAAAGTATCCGTAGAGTTTCCATTTAGGTCGTCGCGAGATTTTAAGGGAGAATAGTAGTTATAAACAAATAATATAAACAAATAATCTGGTCCTTAAAGCCGACTACCCTTCTAAAAAAGAGTAGGAAGGATTTAAATATAAGGGGATCTTGTAAATAGGGGGCTATAAGGACACGATTAAAACAAGATAGATTAGTAAGAGAGACGAATCCTTAAGGAGGTAAGGCCTCTAGGATTATGGAGACTATATACTACAGGTACGTGCCTTCGGCACGTAACCGGCGACCATCCGAGGGGCGTCCAGGGGTTGTCCTAAGGGCAACCCGAGGTGTCCGCAATAATATCCCTTACACTAAGATTATATTATAATCTTATCTAGTAATAGGATTTCTTAACTTTGGCAACTTAATAATAAAGTCCTATAATATAACCTCCTATAGTCTTTCTAGTATTTTAATAGGTTATAGCCCTCTATATAGCTTATACCTCGTTAGTTTATTTCTTTAGCAATTTAAATACTCCTTAGTAACCTTTTTAGCTATCCTTTAGATTCTATTAATAATATACTCCTTCTAAAGTCTTAATACTAAGCCTGTAGCTCTATTATATCCCTAAGTTAATCCCTTATAGAATTCTTCTATAAATTATTCTGCTATGCTTCTTAGGATATACTTAGCTTCTCAATTTTCGTATATATCCGACTATAGATCTTCTAGCTATGCCTCTAGAATTCTTTATACCTAAAAGCTCTCTAGTATCTCGTAGACTTTCTCCAATTTATTACTCTCTTAAGTTGCTATAATTTTCGGATAATTATACCTAATTAATCCGTCTGTGTCTTTTTGCAATAAAGCCCCTAATGGCTTCTCGTCATTTTATAGTTTAGCTTTATAGCTTAGAGTATCTACCCGCGTATTATCTGTACCCTTAGTATACTAAATCTTAAAATGGTATTCTATAAGCATCTCTGCCTATCTAACCTATCTTTAGTTAAGTTCCTTTATTATTAGGAATCCTGTTAAGTTCTTATAATCCGTCTTAACTATAAATAGTTTCTTTATACCTTATAAGAATGCTCTCTATTCCTTTAATACTATAACTATACCTAATAACTCCTTGTTATAGATGTTATAGTTTAACTCTAATAGTGTTATCTTTCAACTATAATATGCTACTAGGTGCTATCTATCTTAATATCTCTATATAAAGCACGCCCCTAGTATATAGTCTAATATATCTATTTCTATAACCGTCTCTAGTTCTAGTTAATAGATCTTAAGAACTAGCTCCTAGGTAAATAACTCTTTAACTTTCTTAAAAAGTTCTTGCTATTCCTCTTCCCATACCTATAGTTTTTTTTTCTTTATTAATTGCGTAAGTAGCTTAATGTTTTTTAACCACTGCGCTATAAACCTTCTATAGTAATTACAAAACCCTAGAAATAATCTTAACTATATAATATTCTCTAGTTTTTGCCAATTTACTATAGCCTTAATCTTCTTTAAATCTATACTAAGTTAGCCCGGTTTAATAATAAATCTAATAAAATCAGTCTTCCTAGTAAAGAACTTACACTTCTTAATTACTACTAGCATCTATTCTTCCTATAGTCTCTTTAAGACCTATTTAACGTATTCCCCATATTCTTTCTTAGTTATTAAGTAGATAATAATATTATTAAGGTATACTATAATAAATTCATCTAAGTATTCTTCTAATATATTGTTAATACGCTTTTAGAACGTTGCTAGTGCGTTTATAAGCCTAAATTGCATAACTAATAGTTTATATAGTTCTTCCTTTAATCTAAAGGCTGCCTTTTATTTATCGCCTTCCTTAATTTTAATCTAATAGTACGCCTATCTCAGATCTATCTTTATAAAGATTTGCGCGTTACCTATCCTATCTTAGATTTCGCTAATTAAGGGTAAAGGATACCTATCCTTCCTAGTAATACTGTTTAGCTATCTATAGTTAATACATAGCCTTAGTTTGCCATTTTTCTTTAGTATAAATAGTACTAGATAACCTGCTAATAACTATAATGGTCTAATATATCCCTTTCGTAAGTTTTCTTAGATAAACTCTTTTAATACTCTACCTTTTTCTTTAGTAAGCTTATATATTAGAAAGAACTTTAGACTTATTTCTAGTTCTAATTCTATCTTATAGTCCTATACTATATACTTTAACAGCTTCTTACTCTCTAGTAACCATAGTTTCTTACCATACTTATAGTATCTCTTTAGTACGTAACTTAAGCCTCGCTTAGTCTCTTTATATATCGCTCTAACTTAGTACTATACTAACTTAGCTTATTATTATATCTTACAGCGTTAAGTATTTTTTATATCGACCTAACTAGTAATTTAATTGATTTTTAGATTGTATTTCTGTAACTAAGGCATTCCTAATACTGCCTTATTATTTCCCAATAGTAATATATTAAAAGATATCTTAATTTATCTCCCTTTAATGGTTAACTAAATAGGTCCTATTTTAAGATTAATAATCCCTCCTCTATAGGCTATTAGATCTCCTAAAATTATTACTAATAGGTAAGATTCCTCTTTTTACCTATAAGGTAATCCTATCCTTTTAACTGCTGCTAGCGAGATATGGTTTCTTATTGCTCCACTATCTATTAATGCCTTAAACTATTAATCTTGCTATTTTACTTATAAATTTAGGTGCTGTCTTTAAATTCATTTAAGGGTCTAAGGCTCTACTACTAGCTCCCTTTAATCCTATAGGCCTCTACTTTTCCTAACTATTAGCTACTTAATTCTTATATACTTAGCTCACTCTTTAGCTAATACCTAGTTCGCTTTTTATCTTTAATATACTATAGATATATATTCTTTAGGCATTCCCACCACTATTATCCGTCTAAGTATTCTTCCATAAGGAATCTTCCTAGTTAAAGTATTAAGTCTCCTTCCTCTTAAACTTCTGCTGGATGCCATCTGTATATATATTTAGCATTCCTATACTATTACTCGTCTATTATCTAGTATATCCTTATAGGGTATTTCCAATTCTTTTCCTTTAGATTCTTATATATCTTATATATATTATCCACACATGCGATCTATAATAGCGTGTAATATACTAGGTACTTTAGGTTAACTCTTAGCTTGTCTTTATCCCTAAGTTTAAACCTTTATTATACTAATCTAAACGTTACAACTTTATTTATAGGTACTAAAATACGTCTCTCGCTTCTCTAGTCCTCTAAACGCTCCTCTAGATCCTTTAACGTTATAATTAAGACTCCTTTAATATAATTTATAGCCTTTTCTGTAATTAGGTGGTCTTAGATAACTTTCTCATCTAACTATATATAGAAATCTTCCCACTTATCGTTATACCTCTGCCTATACTACTTTTAGTACAGCTACTAGAGTGTATACGGCTTATCCATAAAAAAGTATCTTCTTATTACTATATTGTAACAGCCCTTTATATATTATTCTTCGAACCTAGTAGGAATCCCTAAATCCTCTTTATTTTCTAGTTTAGTAAGCCACTTAGCTCTTAGTATACCTACTCTTAGCCTATTAGTAATTCTTTATACTAGCGCTCTATCCTTTATACATCCTAATATACTAAATCTCTTATCTAGTTTCTATTCTTACTATGCAATAATTCTTACTCTAAATTCTTCTATAGTTTCTTTTAGTTTGCGCCTTACGCTTAGATCCTTAAAGTTATCTTACTTCTTAATCTTAGTATTAACTTTTTAATCTTTAGTCCGAATACTATGTTCTACTAGTAAGTCCTTTAGGTCTATATATCTATCTCCTAGTCTGGTTACTATTTATACTATAGATTCTCTAATCTATAAAGAAGCCTCTTGCCTCTTACCTATAGGTGTCCTAATTTATACTCTAAATTCTTAACCCTTTAGATTCTTTAATCCTAAGCTTACTTCTAACTTAAGCTTAACTCCTACCTTAGTCCAACTAGGCTTGCTTAGTGTTCTTATCTTATCTTAAAAGTCTTAAATCTCACTTATCTCGTCTTAAGAGTCTTATGCCTATAGGAATCTCTGTCCCAAGCTCATTTATATATCTTTAAACTAAGCTACTGCTCTACTCTATCGGTTTTTATCTATTATAGGTCCTTAAGCTTACCTTATTTCATCTTAAGAATCTTAGTTATCTCTTATCTTATCTTAAGAATCTTAAGCCTTTAGCCTCTTACCTTTATTAAGTGCTAAAGTAGTTCACTATCCTACTTCTCTTACATCTCGCGAAGCAATAGACACTATATCTAGTAGGGTTTCAATCCCTACTAATATTCCCTATTCTATAGTAGAATTATCCTCTACCTCTAGTATAACATCTTTAATAGCTATATATTCCTAGTAAACCGCTCTTATTACCTTATTGTCACGGAATATTTCGCCTATATTAAATTTATTATCCTTAATATCTAATCTACAAACTAGTTTATTAGTTCCTTTATATTCTATAGGTACTAGCTCCTATAGCTAATAGCTTATATTATACTTAGCGTCTTTATAAATTTGGCATGCGTTATTATAGTAAAACGCAAAACTTCTAATTAAATACTCTTTTGTTCCTCACAGTACACTATTATCCCTCTATACGTATATATCTTCTACTATTAGTCTTATCCCCTTTATTATATAGTAACTCTAACTATCTTTATAATCCCTCGCGAAGTAACCCTATTTTCCGTAATTTATATAAGCTCCTTCTCTAAACTATTAACTTTGCTATAAAGTCCGCCTAAATGTCTTCTACTACTAAAATCCCTGGTTTAACCTCTGCTCCTTAGTCCTATAATCACTAGATCCTTAACCTCTAGGTTTTTACGGTTTCTTACTCTATCTCTTATAGGCTTCTTTAGTACTACTTAGGTCTATTAGCTCTGCGCCATACTATAGTTTTTGACTTAGCTTTAGTCGTTACGTGCTTTACGCCTTATATAACTATAGAACTCTATCCTAACCTCGCTTAGCCTATTCCCTTTAATAGATCCAATTATTAATCTTAATTACTTAATCTATTAGTTCCCTTAGGGTATCCGCATCTTCTATTAGGATAATTACGTCCTAGACTTTAGCCTTAAGTCCCTGTTTATACTATGCCATAAGCGCCCTATTATTCTACTTAACTTATATTACTAACGTCTAAAACTACATCGTATATTTAATTGCTAAGGTTCGTTACGTAATATCTTAGAGTTTTTTTTCCGCTATAGTCACTACCTCTAGGTCTTTAAACATTTGTGTAAGTTGCTCTATAAATCTATTCTAGTTTAAGAATATAAACCGTACTTCTTAGTTTGTAGTCGTTATTCTATTTACCTAGATTTCTATAAGGTAAGGCTTAAACCATTTAAGTGCTCTTCCTATTAGAAACAATCCTACATACACTATTTGGTCCATAGGTATTGCTAGCTTTACTCCCTCTTACGCTACCTTAAAGTGCATTTGCGTAAGGAATCCTTTAAGCTTTAATTTCTCTCCTAAGTATCTTTTAATTGATGGTAACTTAACCTTTGCTACGCCTATCCCGTTAATCCTATTTTCTAATATTACATTATTTTCTGTTAACTGGTTAACTATCTCTTATAGTTATCTAACCGTTACAGGTTACTATGAGTTAGTGTCTACTATACTAGTGTCGTTACCTAACCTCAATATAGTTGCCGCCGTCGATGGCGTTGTGGTGGCTGCTTTTAGTAGCATATTATCCGACTTATTATACTAATACTATAACTAGGTAGTGATTGTATAACGGAACCTTGTAGTAAGAACTACGGTAGGTCCTATTATTAGGCTAGGTATATAGAAAATGCAGGTATAAGAGTTAACAATGTAATAATAACTAGTAGAGTGGTTGCCTAATAGATTAACTTTAATTGTATTCTAAGAATTACTATAAGGAAGAAACTATCTAGGTAGGGACTAAGGGTCCTTAAATATATAACCGTACTCCTATAAAATCCTTCTTATACGTAATATACGTATGCTCTATCTACTCTGTTATAGATTATATAGATTATATAGATTACCCTATATAACCTTAGTTACCATTCCTCGTTATATAGCTCTATCGGCTCCATTCTGGACCGTGCCTAAATCAACTAACTAGCTTCTTCTGACTCTTCCCCAAGTAGTCGTAACATCGTACTTAAAGCGTCCGTAACAGTTTAGCCGCCACCCCTTATTTCGCTATTACGTGTTTAATCAGATTATAAGAGAGCAAGCCCTTAACGCCACCTGCTTCCTTTGCGGCTAATTAAATAAAAATAGTCTATCTTTAGACGAGCTTAGTAATCTTATAAATAGTAATAGGGGTAATTAGGTTCTAAATAAGATTATACGGTATATACGGAAGCTTAAGGGTACTAGGCCTTACTAGAAGTAAAAGAGAAATAAGCTTATAGCTTATACTAAGAATATTAAGAGCGGGTCTCTATTCTTTACACTTAGCGCTACTAATCTATATTGGCATAATCTACACTCTTATATACCTTAATTTAACGAATATAAGGCTGCTAATAAGGCTTAGCGCTACCAGATTACTTCTTAGAATCTTAATAATAACCCGCATATTACTACTTACTGGCTATATCGCCGCTTCAATCTGTTTAGGAAGTACGTACTTATAGGTCTATTTAATGGCACTAACTTTTAGTCCTAATATAAGTGGTAAGTATAAGGTAGCGGCTATATATATGGCTTCTTATAGAGTTTAATAGCCCTAAGGCCAAATCCGTTAACTAATGAATTAAGGGCGGCTTTTACTAAGCACTAGGCTGCTTTTATATCCGTAATAAATCCTAATTAATCTAGGCCTCCCAATCTTTAATATCCTTCTACTCTTAGCTATAAAGAACAGTTTAACACTAGTAAGCTTCTTACTACCTACCTTAATTGATTTTAACGGCGCTATAATTATACTAAATCTTACTGCTTAAGATTAAAGAAAGGCTCCGCTAGAGCGAAGGAGTGCCGCTTTTACTTTCCACACTCTCTCTATAATAAGGCCGCTGTGTTAAAGGATTAAAATCCATATTACTGGACATTCTATCTATAGCGTAACAATAAGCTTCTTAATAGCTACAATTTAGCTATAATACTGGCGTAGATAGCAAATATTAATACGTCGCCCGCTATAAGCATATTAGTAATAGTCAACTATATAGGCAAATATTACAGCAAGGAAGAGAAGAAGTTAACTTTCTACTAAGAGTTACTCTAATCAGTACAGCCGCACGCTAATAGTCTTTATGCCTTTAGTTTAATAGTAGCTAAGTTTATAAATAAGCTTATTACTAAACGCGATTGGTTAGTATAGGAGGTATACTATCTGCTTTTTAACATTTCCCTTTCCGAAGGCTTAAGGAATATAGTAACTTTAGATTACCGCTAGAAGGACGATTAAAGCGCTATATATAAGCTTAAGAATAGGCAACTAAGAGGGTACGGACTGTCTAACTATAAGAAATATAAGCGCCGCCCAGATAGGGTAGAGGACATTACTTTCCTCAATTTTCTACTCTATTTTAATTACTTTACTTATAAGCGTTAACTAAGAGCAAGGCCTTAAGTTATATTATACTTTCCGCAATATAAAGGCGATCCTTCCTATTCGCAGTATCCTAAGTTCTGCCATATAAAGCTTATTCTTCATTATCTATAAAAAGAGTATAAAGAAGTGGCTACTTATACTAATAGATTTAGGGCCCCTAATTATATGGCTTCCTATTAGGCTTACATTAACTCTTATTAGCACCCGCCCAACTACTTCTATAATTAGAAACTAGAGGAAGGTTATAAAACTGCTAATAATATTAATAAGTTTAAGGGCGATTTCGCAGACAACTTAGAGCTATACTAGTCCTTTAAGGCCCTATATACCCGCGTTTAAAATACCAATAGAGTTAAAATTAAGGATCCTAACAGGCTTAGTAATAGGGAGCTTAATTATAACTATAACTAGAGTACGTATTAGGGTACGTACCCGCAGCTTAATAAGAGGACTTATTAGTAGGAAGCACGGCTATAGCCTCTACCATAAAGCCGCCTATCCTAAATAGTAACTCCGTCCTCCTTATAACCAGGTTAGCGTTATATCTATAATATTATAGTTAATCACTATAGGCAGATCTAAGTAGGCGTTAGCCCCTCCCTACTACGGATTAACGTTAATAGAGAGGCAGGAACTGGCAAATTATATCTTATTACTGTCCTCTCTACTACGCTCTATAATATAGTAAGGGCTAATAGCAAGCCAATGCCATTAGCTTAAGCGGCCCCTACTAGGGTAGCTGCCTTTAATATTAACGGTAGAACTACATACAATATATTAAGGTTGCCAGTAAATCGCCCATTTAAGGACTTACCTACTGCTAGTCTTACGCCTCTATAACAGGCTTTTAAGGATATTTACTATCTCGTCCTTAACGAGAAATCTATAATTAGGTAAGTACATCTAGCCTAGATTAATCGCCGCCTCCGTTAAATCTACCCTATATATAATAATAACTACTTTAGAGGCTTAAACATCTTACTAGTAGGCGATTTCTATTAGCTTCCCCCTATAAATTAGGCGGCCTTATACAGTAATCTACCCACTAGGCCGTCAGAGCTCGCTAGCTATAGAAAAGAAGCCTATAAGGTAATTAACCAAACTACTATTCTGGATTAAGTTATATAGTAGGGCGGTAATAATACTAAGAGCTCTATATTTAGGACTGCCCTTATAGAGCTATGTAGTAATTCTATAAGTAAATTGACCTAAAAGCTTCTTTTAACTAGGTATAAGCAGGGCCTATCCACTAATAAGGTTGCGGGCTTTAACGACGCAATTCGGCTATATAGCATACGCGCTACTATAGGTAAGTATAACACTACTTGGCTTCGCAACCTTTTACAGCCAGTAGTGGCTATTAAGTCAGTTAACACTAGTGTAGGTATACGGAAAGTTACTCCTAATTAGTGCGATACTATAGAGAATTTAGCCCTATATATTAGCGCGAAAGTAATACTAATATAAAATATCTGAATTAAACTAGGCTTAGTAAACAGTACTACTGGTATAATTAAAGATATTATATAGAAGAGACACGCGGATATTAAAAAGGATTAGCCTTAGTTACTACTAATTATAGTAGATAGGTATAACAGACCTGCCCTATTCACTCGGCAGGATAGTAAGAAAGTCGTCCCTATATTTTCTATACTTTATAAGTAGGAGGGTATAAGAGGCTCTTACTTACGGCGTCAATTTCCAATTACTCTAGCTTTTACTCTTACTATATATAAAAGCTAGGGCCTAATACTTAACCAGGTAGTTCTAAATATTAAAAAAAAAGGATAAAATAGCCGGGCTAACCTATATAGCAATCTCACGAGTTAAGAAGCTTTTAGGGCTTGTATTTAAACGTGGGTTTAATATAAAATAATTTTAGTCATCTATAAATAAGACTAAAGAGGCATAATAAGAAGATTTTGCATAAAGGTAGTAGTGTGGGAGGGTACGACCACTCTCAGATAGGAAAGTCACAGTGCCGTCTGTCTGTCGGTCGGTCGGTCGGTCGGTCGGTCGTCAGTCGTAATCAATCAGTAGGAAAGCAGTCAGTAAGAAGAAAGGAAAGAATGTATCCCGGTCGGTCGTGATGTCCAAGAAGGAGGAAAGCCGAAGGCTCTATAAATACAAGAAAATGCCAAGGTACTAGGCGTGAGCCATTTTACCCCACCACAGTAGTAACTACTTATAAACGACTTTTCCTAATTAGGAAATCATATACTGGCTTAGAGGTAAGCGGAGAATATAGTATTTATCTTAGTTTCCTAACTTTTAAACAGCTTAACCGCGAAATCCAATTTTCTAAATTTTAACCCCCCTATCTGTAACGGAACCTTATAGTAAGAACTATAATAGGCTCGTTATTAGGCTAGGTGTATAGGAAATGCAAGTATAAAAGTTAACAACGTAATAATAACTAGTGGAGTGGTTGCCTAACAGATTAACTCTAATTATATTCTAAGAATTACTATAAGGAAGGAACTATCTAGGTAGGGACTAAGGGTCCTTAAATATACAACCGTACTCCTATAAAATCCTTCTTATATATAATATACGTATGCTCTATTTACTCTGTTATAGATTATATAGATCCTATAGATTATACAAATTACCTTACGTAACCTCGGTTACTATTCCTTGTTATATAGTTCTACTAGCTCTATCTTAGACCGTGCCTAAATTAACTAACTAGCTTCTTTCGACTCCTCTCCTAGTAGTTATAATATTATACTTAAAGCGTCCGTAACACCATCTCCCTCCTCTTTATCTTTATCCTTGAAGATTTAAAATATCTCTAAGTTGTTTATTAGAGGTATAATATCCGTCTAGTTAATTTGGTTAATATTATTACTTATTATACCTAAAGCAATTTCTTCTTTAACTGCTCGTCGTGTTCGCACCGTCGCTATAATATTATCTCTTAGTGAGATTATACCGTCTCTATATTCTCGCTGTTTAAAAGAGGGGTTAGTTTATATTGCGTTAGCGAACCTATCTTCGCGATAACCGTCCTTTTACTTAGAGTGCACTAAAGTAAATATTCGTTTGTCCTATAACGTTTGCTTTATCTCTAATACTAAATATACGTAACCTATTACTCTTAATAGTCGTCTAGTTCCCTAATTAATTTATTTTAGGGTCTTATATTTAATCTACTGCTACGCGGCTAAATAATAAACTGTCTATTACTCTGGCGGAACTACGCCGTTCTTATAACGTAGAACGGGAGGCTACTAATACTTAGTAATGGGCTCTTAAGTCTTATCTTACGGCGTCCGCTTAGTTAATCCGTCTTAAGAAGGTCTATAAGAAGGTTTATTTTAAGGAGTAGAAACTTATAGAATAAGGTCTATAGGAACTTAGTAATAAAAGAACGGATTCTCTTCTAATAGAGAAGGAAATAGGTCTAAGTAGTTCGGTAACTGCTCTTCTTAAGTCCCCCTTAGGTAACTCATTCTTTAGTAATCCTTTTTTTTAATACTACCTAACCTAATCTCTTCTAATACTCCTATACCTTTCCTATAGCATTCTTTAAATTCTTTAATAGCTCCTAGGTAGTCTTAGTATAGCCTATCTACTTAACCTTATACTATATTTTATTATCAACATCCTTATAACTAATGATCTTTAAAACTTACTATTTGTCTTCTTCTTATCCTCTATACGTGTCTACCTCGTAAACTAATAGCTTAATATTCCCGTATGCTGGCTTTAGTATTACAATGTGCTATATAGGGTAGATCTTTATTTTAGCTAGTAGGTTTAACTTAAACGTAACCAGTAAAATCCTTTATATAATTTTAAAAGGTCCTAATCTAATATAGTCTAACTTCTTGCTTAGTTATCAACTTTTAAAATTTTTATATAGTAACTACACTTTATCTCCCTCCTTAAGATCTGGTCCCTTAGATCTCTTAGCGTTATAAAACCTTTTTATTCTCTCTTATACTTCTTTTACTAATTTTATAAGGTCTGTATAAAGATTTATTAATATCTTTATCCTTTCTTTAGCTGTGCTACTTGTTTTCTTCACTTACTATAGTAATAACGATATCCTTAGCTTATATCCGTAATTTGCCTTAAATAGTAATATACCTATTCCTTTTTAAGGTGTTATATTGTATATAAACTATATAACTAGTAATAGCGATACCTAATTATTCTATGCATAATTAGTATAATGTTTTAGATACTATTCTAGTATCTAATTTAATCTTTCCGTTTAACCGTCTATCTGCGGATAATATACAATAAAAGTTGCTGCTTAAACTTCTTGCTCTGCTAGGAATACCTCTTAAAATGCTACTATAAATCTTAGATCTCTATCTAATATAATCTTATTTAGTGCTCTATATCTTATAAACACTTCTTTAATATAGATTCTAGCAATATCTTTCGCTAAGATTTCTTCTGTGTATACTATAAAGTATCCCTACTTTATAAGCTTATCTATTATTACTAAGATCGCGTTATAATCTTATCCGGTAATAGGATCTCTTAACTTTAGTAACTTAATAATAAAGTCCCATAATATAACCTCCTATGGTCTCTCTAGTATTTTAATAGGTTGTAGCCCTCCATATGGCTTATGCCTTACTAGTTTATTCCTTTAATAATTTAAATATTCCTTTATAACTTTTCACGCTAAGCCTTAAATTCCGTTAATAATATACTCCTTTTAAAGTCTTAATACTAAGCCCCTGGCTCCATTATATCCTTAAGTTAATCCCTTATAAAAGTCCTTTACGAATTACTCTACTATACTTTTTAGGATGTACTTCGCTTCTTAATTTTTGTATATATCCGTCTATAGATCTTCTAGCTGTGCTTTTAGAATTCTCTATACCTAAAAGCTTTCCGGTATCTCGTAAACCTTATTTAGTTCTTCTTAAGTTGCTATAATTTTTAGATAATTATACCTAATTAATCCGTCTATATCTTTTCGTAGTAAAGCCCCTAATGGCTTCTTATCGTTCTATAGTTTAGCTTTTCGACTTAGAGCATCTACTCGTGTGTTGTCTGTACCCTTAGTATACTAAATCTTAAAATGGTATTCTATAAGCATCTCTGCCCATTTAACTTGTCTTTAGTTAAGTTCCTTTATTATTAGGAATCCTGTTAGGTTCTTATAATCCATTTTAACTATAAATGGTTTCTCTATACCTTATAAGAATGCTCTCTATTCCTTTAATGCTGTAACTATACCTAGCAACTCCTTATTATAGATGTTATAGTTTAACTCTAGTAGTGTTATCTTTTAACTATAGTATACTACTAGGTGCCATCTATCCTAATACTTCTATATAAAGTATGCCCCTAGTGTATAATCTAATATATCTATTTTTATAACCGTCTCTAGACCTAGTTAATAGATCTTAAGAACTAGCTCCTAGGTAAATAACTCTTTAACTTTTTTAAAGAGTTCCTTCTGTTCCTCTCCCTATACCTATAGTTCTTCTTTCTTTATTAACCGCGTAAATGGCTTAATATTCTTTAACTATTATGCTATAAACCTTCTATAGTAATTACAAAACCCTAGGAACGATCTTAACTATATAATATTCTCTAGTTCTTACCAATTTACTATAGCCTTAATCTTCTTTAGATCTATACTAAGTTAGCCTAGTTTAATAATAAATCTGACAAAATCGGTCTTCCTAGTAAAGAACTCGTATTTCTTAATTATTACTAGCATCTATTCTTCTTATAGTCTCTTTAAGACCTATTTAACGTGTTCCTCGTATTCTTCTTTAGTTATTAAGTAGATAATATTATTATTAAGGTATACTATAATAAATTCATCTAAGTGTTCTCCTAATACATTCTTAATACGCTTCTAGAACGTTATTAGTGCATTTATAAGCCCAAATTATATAACTAATAGCTTATATAGTTCTTCCTTTAACCTAAAGGCTACCTTCTATTTATTGCCTTCCTTAATTCTAATCTAATAATATACCTATCTTAGATCTATCTTTATAAAGATTTACGCGTTGCCTATCCTATCTTAGATTTCGCTAATTAAGGGTAAAGGATACCTATCCTTTCTAATAATGCTATTTAACTGTCTGTAGTTAATATACAGCCTTAGTTTACCATTTTTTTTAGTACGAACAGTACTAGATATCCCGCTAATAACTACGATAGTCTAATATACCCCTTTTATAGGTTTTCTTAAACAAACTCTTTTAGTACTCTACCTTCTTCTTTAGTAAGCTTATAAATTAGAAAAAACTTTAGACTTATTTCTAGTTCTAATTCTATCTTATAGTCCCATACTATATACTCTAATAGCTTTTTACTTTCTAGTGACTATAGTTTTTTGCTGTACTTATAGTATCTCTTTAGTATATAACTTAGTCCTTTTTCTATTTCTTTATAGGTCGCTCCTACTTAGTACTATATTAACTTAGCTTATTATTACTTCTTACGGCGTTAAGTATCCTTAATATTAACCTAACCTATAATCTAATTAATCCTTAGATTATATTCCTGTAACTAAGGCATCCCTAATACTGCCTTATCCTATCCCAATAGTAGGATATTAAAAGATATCTTAATCTATCTCCCTTTAATAGTTATTTAAATAGGTCCTATTTTAAGATTAATAATCCCTCCTTTATAGGCTATTAGATCTCCTAAAATTGTAACTAATAAGTAAGGTTCCTCCTTCTATCTATAAGGTAGCCCTATTCTTTTAACTACTACTAGTAAGATATAGTTCCGTGTTACTCTACTATCTATTAGCGCTTTAAACTGCTAATCTTACTATTTAACTTATAGATTTAGGTGTCGTCCTTAAATTCCTTTAAGGGTCTAAGGCTCTACCACTAGCTCCCTCTAGTCCTATAGGCCTCTACTTTTCCTAACTATTAGCTGCTTAATCCTTATACACTTAGCTCGCTCTTTAGCTAATACCTAGTTCGCTTTTTGTCTTTAATATACTATAAATACGTATTCTCTAGGCATTCCCACTACTATTATCCGTCTAAGCATTCTTCTATAAGGAATCTTCCTAGTTAAAGTACTAAACTCCCTTTTTCTTAAACCTCTACTGGATGCCATCTATATATATATTTGGCATTCCTATACTATTACTCGTCTATTATCTAGTATATTCTTATAGGGTATTTCTAATTCTTTTCTTTTGGATTTTTATGTATCTTGCATATATCGTCTACGCATATAATCTATAATAGCGTATAGTGTGCCGGGTGCTTTAGGTCAACTCTTAACTCGTCTTTATCTTTAAGTTTAAACCTTTATTATATTAATCTAAACGTTATAACCTTATTTATAGGTACTAAGATATATCTCTTACTTCTCTAGTCCTCTAAACACTCCTCTAGATCCTTTAATATTATAATTAAGGCTCCCTTAATATAAGTTATAGCCTTCTTTATAATTAGGTAGTCTTAGATAACTTTCTTATCTAACCATATATAGAAATCTTCCTACTTATCATTATGCCTTTGCCTATACTACCTTTAATATAGCTACTAGAGTGTATACGGCTTATCTGTAAGGAAGTATCTTCTTATTATTACGTTGTGACAGCCCTTTATATGTTATTCTTTAAACCTAATTAGAATTCCTAGATCCTCTTTATCTTCTAGTTTAGTAAGCTACTTAGCTCTTAGTATACCTACCCTAGGCCTATTAGTAATTCTTTATACTAGTACTCTACCCTTTATACGTCCTAATGTGCTAGATCTCTTATCTAGTTTCTATTCTTGCTATATAATAATTCTTTATCTAAATTCTTCTATGGTTTCTTTTAGTTTACGTCTTACGCTCTAATCCTTAAAGTTTTCTTACTTCTTAATTTTAGTATTAACTTTTCAATCTTTAGTCAGAACACTGTATTCTACTAGTAAATCTTCTAGGTTTATATATTTATCTCCTAGTCTAATTGCTATTTACGCTACGGATTCTCTAATTTATAAAGAAGCCTCTTACCTCTTATTCGCGGGTGTTCTAATTCACACTCTAAATTCTTAACCCTTTTAGATTTTCGATCCTGAGCTTACTTTTATCTTAAGCTTTACTCCAGCCTTAGTCTAACTAGGCTTACTTAGTGTTCTTATCTCGTCTTAAGAGTCTTAAATCTCACTTATCTTATCTTAAGAATCTTATATCTTTAGGAAACTTCGTCCTAAGCTTATTTATATATTACTAAACTGAGCCGTTGCTCTGCTCTATTGGTTATTGTCCGTTATAGGTCCTTAAGCTTACCTTATCTTATCTTAAGAATCTTAGTTATCTTTTATCTCATTTTGAGAATCTTAAGCCTTTAGCCTTTTACCTTTATTAAGTGCTAAAGTGGTTTACTACCCTACTTCTCTTGCGTCTTATAAAGCAATAAATATCGTGTCTAGTGAGGTCTTAATCCCTACTAATATTCCCTGTTTTATAGTGGAATTATCCTCTACTTCTAGTGTAACATTTCTAATAACTACGTATTCCTAATAAACCGCTCTTATTGCCTTATTGTTACGAAATGTTTCGCCTATATTAAATTTATTGTCCTTAATATCCGATCTGCGAACTGGTTTATTAGTTCCTCTATATTCTATAAGTGCTGGCTCTTATAGCTAATAGCTTACGCTATACTTAGTATCTTTATAAATTTGGCATGCGTTATTATAATAGAACGTAAAACTTCTAATTAAACATTCTTTTGTTCCTCGCAGTATATTATCGTCCCTCTATATATATATATCGTCTGCTAGTCTTATACCCTTTACTATATAGTAACTTTGCCCACTTCTATAGTCTCTAATATAATAACCCTATTTTCCGCAATTTATATAAGCTCCCTCCTTAAACTATTTTTCTTGCTATAGAGTCCACCTAAATGTCTTCTACTGCTAAGATCCCTGATTTAGCCTCTGCTTCTTAAACCTTTAATTACTTAATCCTTGTCCTTTAGGTTTATATAGTTTCTTACTCTATCTCTTATAGGCTTCTTTAGTACCACTTAGGTCTATTAGCTCTGCGCCATACTATAGTTTCTAACTTAGCTTTGGTTATTGCGTACTCTACGCCTTATATAACTATAGAACTCTATCCTAGCCTTTCTTAGCCTGTTCCCTTTAGTAGATCTAATTGTTAATCTTAATCGCCTAATCTATTAGTTCCCTTAGGGTGTCCGTATCTTCTATTAGGATAATTATATCCTAGACTTTAGCCTTAAGTCCTTATTTATACTATGCCATAAGCGCCCTATTATTCTACTCTACTTATATTGCTAACGTCTAGAACTGCGTTATATACTTAATTACTAAGGTTTATTACGTAATATATTAGAGTTTCCTTTCCGCCGTAGTTGTTACCTCTAGGTCTCTAAACATTTATATAAGTTATTTTATAAATCTATTCCAGCTTAAGAATATAAACCATACCTTTTAGTTAGTAGTTGTTATGCCATTTACTTATATCTCTATAAAGTAAGGCTTAAACTATTTAAGTGTTCTTCCTGTTAAGAATAGTCCTATATAGGCTATTTAATCTATAGGTATTGCTAGCTTTACTCCTTCCTATACTACCTTAAAGTGCATTTATATAAGGAATCCTTTAAGCTTTGATCTCTCTCCTAAGTATCTTTTAATTAATAGTAACTTAACCTTTACTGCGCCTATCCCGTTAATCCTATTTTCCAATATTACATTATTTTCTATTAGCTGGTTAACTATCTCTTATAGTTATCCGACTGTTACAGGTTGCTATAAGTTAGTATTTACTATATTAGTGTCGTTACCTAACCTTAAAGTAGTTGCCGCCATCGATGGCGTTATAGTGGCTGCTTTTAATAGCATGTTATTTAACTTTTTGTATTAATACCGTAACTAGGTAGTGATTGTATAACGGAACCTTAGAGTAAGAACTACGATAGGCTCGTTATTAGGCTAGGTGTATAGGAAATGCAAGTATAAAAGTTAACAACGTAATAATAACTGGTGGAGTGGTTACCTAATAGATTAACTCTAATTATATTCTAAGAATTACTATAAGGAAGGAACTATCTAGGTAGGGACTAAGGGTCCTTAAATACACAACCGTACTCCTATAAAATCCTTCTTATACGTAATATATATATACTCTATCTACTTTATTACGGATTATATAGATCCTATAGATTATACAGATTACCTTATATAACCTTAGTTACTATTCCTTATTATATAGTTCTACCAGCTCCATCTTAGACTGTGCCTAAATTAACTAACTAGCTTCTTCTAACTCCTCTCCTAGTAGTCGTAATATCGTACTTAAAGCGTCCGTAACACTATCCGTTTTACTTTCTTACCACTTCTAAAGCTGTTAGATATACATACAATAGTATATAGGGAGAATTAGCAGTACTACCGGATTAATATTGCTACTATCTATAGCGTTAATTAATTTTTGGAATTTTTTAATTTTTTTAAAGGGCGGAAATGTTGCTTATATAATAAGTTACGTAACCTCTAAGAATACTTAGGACCGTATATTAGCAGCCACAACTTCTCTATACTATAACGTACTTTATAAGCGAGTCGCGAATACAAGCGAGTCGCGAATCTTAAAACCCTACCAAAAATCGGAAAAATCGCACCTTAATATCTTAACAACCACTTAATAATAAATTCTAAAAATTTAGATTTAGACTTTTATATATACTTTAGAGCTTCTATTATAGTTATATAGTAAATAGTTTAGTAGTTTTTAAGATAGAGCGATTTACCTTAGTTTAGCCTCTAAATTAGGGCCAAATTGCTCTATCTTAAAAACTACTGAACTATATACTTTATAACTTTAATAGAAGCTCTAAAGTATATACAAAAGCCTAAATCTAAATTTTTAGAATTTATTATTAAGTGGTTGTTAAGATATTAAGGTGCGATTTTTCCGATTTTTGGTAGGGTTTTAAGATTCGCGACTCGCTTGTATTCGCGACTCGCTTGTAAAGTACGTTAGTTAATATTTTATATATACTATACCTAGAGCTGCTTATAATAACTATTATCTATAAATCTACCGATTTATAAATTAAAAATTAGACGTAGTTAGAGCTATTAGTAGGGGTTATTAATCGCGCTCCCCGTAATAAAATTTTAGATTTTGGTAATTTAAACTAATAAATTAAATTAAAAGTTTAGAACGTCCAAATAAGGTTCTACTAAGACGCTAGCTAGACCCTAACCTGGACCCTTCCTAACCTATTAAATTTTAAAAATAACAACCTCTACTAAATTAAAAATTAACCTTATCCTTAACGAGCTATCTAATTAGATTTAATAGTTCTTTATTATCTAAGGCATAGCCAAAACTAATAAGGTATAGCAGTATATCGACCCATCTAAGAAGAAAGACGATCTTCTAAAGCTAGAACTACTAAATTAGCCTACACTAAGGGATATAGCTATATTAATAGTAAAGCTAAACCCAAACTAGCTCACTGCCTATAACTAGCTCTACGCCAAATACAAGGACGATTTACGCGTATACTAGAAGCAAAAACAGGCTATAAATGATATTAATAACTATATCGTTCGCACCATATCAGTAGCCTATATTTCACTCATTAACAGCCTTAGTAGTCGGTTACATTAAATATTTAAGGCGTCTCTACCACTATAGTAGCTACTGCAGTGACAGAGACACCCTATATTTTAGTAAGCAATTAAGCCCATCTTATACGAGAATCTCATGCTATTAGTACTTACTAAATCACGTACTCGTAGGGCCTCCTCCTATCTATAAATACTCCCTCCTCTATACCTTTCTCTCTTCTTTTCTTCTTCCTTATAAGAGCTAGAGGTGCTCTAATACCCCTCCCTAGTCCCCACTAAGGGATTTATTAGTTGACGTAGCAATATAGACAGTATCTAACGAGAAGACGGGTAAAAGAGGAGATAGGAAGGACAGAGGGGCGTCTAGTAGGTGTTAGTTAAGCAACGTTACTAGCTATATTATAGCTGCCTAATCTCCCGTACTTACAGGCCTCCTCCTATCTATAAATACTCCCTCCTCTATACCTTCCTCTCTTCTTCTTTCTTCTTCCTTATAAGAGCTAGAGGTGCTCTAATACTCCTCCCTAGTCCCTACTAAGGGATCTATTGGTTAATGTGGCGATATAGATAGCATCTAACGAGGAGACGGGTAAGAGAGGAGATAGGAAGGACGGAGGGGCGTCCGGTAGGTGTCAGTCGAGCAACGTCACTGGCTATATTATAACTGCCTAATCTCCTATTCGCAGGCCTCCTCCCGTCTATAAATACTCCCTCCTCTACACCTTCCTCTCTTCTTCTTTCTTCTTCCTTATAAAAGCTAAAGGCGCTCTAATACCCCTCCCTAGTCTCCACTAAGGGATCTATTAGTTAACGTGGCGATATAGATAGCATCTAACAAGGAAACAGGAAGGACGGAGGAACCTCCGGTAGGTGTCAGTCGAGCAACGTTAACGGCGGTTTTCGTCACCCAAAAATTGCGTCACGTAATGATATTTAGGAACGTAAATATGTATCCCGTCCTATATTTATACCACTACTAAATATTCTAGATTTCGCACTCGGAGCTACTTATAATAGGTATTCCTAGGAGATCTACCGGTTTAAAGCTCTATAATTAAATATTATTAACGTTTTATATAGGGGTCGTCGATTAAGCTCCTGGGACACAATTTTTAAAGTTTAATACCACACTAATATTACGACCTTCTTGCAGTAGCTAAGCCACCCCTAATCTCCTCCCCCTTCTTTCCCCTCCCATTACTCGGCACTGAGCTATTACGTTATCACCAAGCCATTGCGTTATCGTACGTCCGAACTAGGTGGGCAATAACGTGGTTACTTAATTATATCAGACGTCTCTATATACAGTTATATCTCTTCCTACACGCGTATTTAATTAAGTTGGGGTAGTAGACTTACTTTAATTCTAGCTATACGGCGATTTAGTTATTAGGCATTAAAAATATTTAGTATATAAAGCTTTAAATTAGAATTATAATCTACTATATCAGATCCTACGTAGAGGGCTCTGTATTAAAGCTCTACAGTCCAAATATATACTAGATTCGTGACCAATATAATCCTTAAGCCCAGCTTAAGTAGGGCGCCTCGGTTACTGTAGTAGATCCTTACCTAGCAGTAACCAAGGCGCCTTAATCTTACTACTACTTCTAAATTAAGCAAAAGCTCTATATAGGGGGGTCCCAGGGGGTCTCCCCCTAGAAAACCTTATCTCTATATATATTAATTAAAGTCTATATAATAAAGCTCTAAAATTAATTGGCTTATTACTTATAAACTCGGGTCAAAATTTACGTTGGGGGATCAACGTTCTGCATGTTACACGAACCACACTTTAGAGTAGTTTGGTAAGGTGACTGCCAAGAGATCTGCTTCTGGGGTGGGGCAAAATCTCAGCGGCGCGGGAAGCCGGTTTTGCAAGCTACTCTATAATGTAAACTCAACGCTAGAAAACAAATCATACTTTAGGGTACATGTTATGCCTAAATCACTACTTATAAGCTTGCCCTCTCCTCCTAAGTTACCCCAGCAGGCTCACCATTCCCTCGATTCCAATCCAACTACATACCGCCCTGAGATTATGGAAGAACCTGACCATCGTGGAATCATTCTTAAATTCATCCACTTTCACCACAGCACACATTATCAAAGCATCTGGGATCCGCGTAGAAGAGGCCAAGCAGATGAGTAGCAAAACCGTAAAACCGCATAGCTAATTCACGACGCCCTGTCTTTCCTAAGGCGTTTACCGCGAGAACAGTGCAATCTACTAGCACGTTTGGTACAGCCGCAGGCATGATAGATCGTGATCGAACCATGGCGATTTCGTCGCCTTATATATTGATAAAATAGCCAAAGTTTCGTAGGGTGCCGAGCACAAATCTCAATTCCCCATGAGGCCATACGCCCTGAGGCATTCGAACAATGAGCTCGACGCCCCAGTATGCAGCAGCGAGTCTAGGCTGATTCTCGTACTCTTTCTTATCGTATGTCTTCTCTAAGCGCCTCACCAGTTTTTCGAGGACCCTCAGGGCCACAGGTGCTTGTACCGAATCCGGGGAGTCTTCACACCCCCTCATCATTCGCTGGTTCCCCGCCTCTAATCTCTGCATCCCATTCTCTGTGAACTAAACGCCACTCCTCAATCAACCTCTGGCGTTCTTCAAGCATATCAGTAGCAGTCTTGGCCTCGAGTAGACACAAAGGACACTCGCAGTGGAGCTCCCATCCCTTTTGAAGCATTTCGCGGCGATCTCGTACATCCTCCGGCGTGTGGGTATACGAGATGGTGGTTTCCTCTCCGGCAGCGATGTCATGGATGGCACGGAAGATTAACATGTTACCCGCAAAGGAGTGTCGTACGCTGGGTATGTAAGAGTGGTTTGCGTAAGAAGCATGGAGCCACAGTCCTTGCTCTTCACCAAGATCCGGCATTCCTGGAATCAGCATATTGTTATAGCTCATGGTATTTAGCTTCCCAATTTGATGTATGAGAAAACTATTCGTGGGTTATTAAGTGACCGTTGTTATGGTGCTAGTTGAAACCGATGATGACTTACGAATCTAACACCATCTGGCCATCCAAAGTACACTCCTAATTCGTGTTCGGGTAGCCTCCGTCATGTAACTTCATTAGCTCGCGTGCACCTTTCTTATCCACACGCGCTTTCTGGATACACTTCACGGAAAAAGACGGCCCGGACAGAATGGTATGATAGTCGCCCACGAGGTCAATGACACAATAAACCTTCCTGTTGTTGTACTCCTCTACGGGTGAGATAACGAATGGTTTCCCGCAGAGAACAAGGTCATCTACCTCGATATTCACATTCGCGAACAGACCTCGCCCAGCTTTTCCAGCATCCTTGACCTCGGTACGATTGGTGAAAGAAGCCAGATCAAGCTTGCGCTCTCCCTTCCTCATGCGTTGGAACAAACTATCGAAGTCGTAATTGCCCGTATTTTGCTTGTCAAGCCGCTTCTCAGTTTCAGATTTAAGGTTTCTTCCCGCAACGTGTCTAAGATAGAATTCTATAAGGTCCTGGAGGACCGTTTTGCATAAAGTAAAGTTACCAAGACCGTAAAGGCTGCAGCATTTTGTGTAGAGCACTTCCTCGTCCCAGGAATGTTGACGAGAACAGTTACGCAGCCCCGGTATGCGTCTTCGAAATGTTCAAGATGGAGGTGTGCTTGAGCACGGCTACGGTGGAGATCAAGAGCGATAGGGTCAAGTGGCTTTGCCCTAGGGCCTGTTGATGATAGGCCTTTGGTGTAACTATGAGACTTTAGTTCTTATAAATTTTCGTAATTTATATGGGAAGGTGGGAATCCGATTGGGTACGCTGTAGCATGTTCGTGTTGAGAGGGAGCCTTCATCACATAAGCTTACTAGTCTATTGCATGGTGGTAATCCTCGTCCTCCATCGATTTGTTTCCTTCCCGCTTCCACTCCATATCCGACTTCTTTGGCGAGGCGGCCTTTATTTGGAAGTGTTCAGGGATTCGATCGTCATCCGGAAGTAGAACGATTAGGTCCGAAACGTGGTCGACTCGAATGCAGGAATGGGCTTCCTGGATCATTTCATAATATGGTCGTTTGATGGCAAGAACAGTACCGCATGGGGATACCAAATTGATTTTAGTATCTGGATCCTGGTTGTAGATTAGAAACCTTTCTACGGTTTTATGAATATTTCGATCAAGCACGATATGCCGCTTAGTTGAAGGAGGGCAGCATCAATGTGGTGAGCCTCGCATCGGAGATCACTGATCTGAATTGGTTGGGGCTGCATTATCGGGCGAGCGCATGGTGGATAACAGTTTGTGATAGTGTAGAACTGGGTTACTCTCTGTTTCAAGTATCGACGGGTTAGTGGAGATCTAGTCACTCTAGCGATCTTAATGATCGAAACTCACCTCGGCACTATCTGTCGGACGGACAAGTCACTCATAAGAACTCTGTCGATTGAAGCTGGCTCTAGAAGCTCTCTATATACATGACGTTGGGGCAAAAGACTGACGACGANACTGACGACGACACTGACGACGATTTGGAACTATTACTCAATCGCCACCAGGTCGACATTGCCACTCAGTCGGTGATAGGTAATGAATAGGTAATAGAAAATAGATAGTAAGACATACGATGGCAAGAAACAGGGTGTGAGTCATAAGGTGGTACTTGACAGTGACCTCAATGTTCGACACTATCTTTCGACTCAGCAATTTTATGGAGTTGCTCATGTAGGCGTAGAAGTTCACCGTGAGGGGGACGAGCCTTGATACCCAACCCTTCGAACCTTTTCGCGATTTCGTAATTGGCCCTTTGGATCTGAAACTCATCATAACAAACGTCAGCAACAGAAAATTTTATGGGAGTTTCTGTAGACATGGTGTGGATAATTCGGCACGACTGCTGGCCAATTCAAGCGATGAAGTGATGTTGGTGTCTGCCAGATGATAGAAATTATTGATATAAGAGGCGTGTTTGCACTGCAATGGCATAGAAGCAGCTACACGCGCCGGGTAAGTCAAGCATTGTGGACAGTGAAAGAAGTTTTAAGGTTAAGACGATGCTTTGGTATGTTAGTTCACTTCAAACAGACATGTAGGGGTGATAGCAATTGGAGAAGAAACAGTGATATGAATATTTGCAGCAGATCCACGCATCAAGCCGTGGTTTTGACGCGCTCTATAAATTTTGCCAGCCTCAACATCAACATATGCAGGTAAGCAGTGTGGTAGAAGACGCCGAAAGCCAAGAGGATGTTGGCGTCTTGACCTAGAGACAACATGTTCGGATTTGACAGCTAGCCTTGAAGTACATTTTAGCAAATCATGACCTGCGAAGAGTTATAGGTGGCCGCTCCTAATACTTCTGCCAGCAAGTCATCGACGTTGACTGTTTTTCACCGTGGGCTTTTCGATTTCGCATGTCATGGCACCTTCTGATGTAGTGGAGGAATAGTGCCGGAGCGGTTGTAGAAGTATCCAATGACGCGACCTAGTCTTCATTGGATTCTAGACCAAAAGCGGAAAAGGCAATTTGTGTGGCTGTGCTAAATCAAGAACACGGATGGTCTGGGCGGGCGGTGACTCAGAACGGCATCCGGCATCGGGGCTGAGCGAGGAGTGAACCCTCGTGCCACTTCAGCCAGTTCGTCGGACCCCATCAACGAGCCGTCGCAGCATTATTGATATGACAAAACGATTTCATGCTCCACAACACAGTACAGCCCCAAGCACCCGCCACTAAACAAAAGGAGAGGCAAAAGCCTTGGAAATGTCCTTAAGGGGGGGGCGGAGTGTAAAGGGTCGCGATTTTTCGTGGGATTTATTGGCTGTTCCACTTCTACTGCCAGCCACGTCGCATGGAGATGTGGTCCTATGGTTTCGGTTCCAGGCTCGTTGCCTGAGGCGTTCAGCCTTGCATTCTGCTGGCCTGGCTGCCGCTGGCCTGTCTTTCTGAGCCTCAGGGCTGGCCATGACCGTGAGGGGGAGATAAGGTACTTCCAGCCTGCTCGTATTACTCCTGGTTGTTGTCGTCGTTTTTCTCCCTTTCCACTCCATCGGTCTGGTACCGCCATCAGGCTATATTTGTGTGTACCATTTATGCCTCCGTTCTCAGGCGTCCCATGCTGATCTTACAGTTAGGCGGGATGGGGTCGCACCAGTCAAAGCCTAATGGGACGTCGGCACAGCCTGGCAGGAGCCGGACTGCTCAATTTCTCCACGACGAAGGCATTACCATCTCAAAGAACCCCTTCATTCCACCACAGCTAAATGGAACCTCGATAGCCACGTCACCCATCCCTCCTAATGGTGGGAATCTGCCTTGGGGACAGAATGACCCCCCGCCAGGCCCACCAACCCAGAAGCGTCGCCCGTGGAGGAAACCTTCCGTCCAGGGAACCCTCGTTGGAAACATATCTACTCCCTCTCTCTCTCCCGCGTCACCTCCGCTATCAACCTTCAGCACCGGCTCAGACGGACTCACTCCAGCATCATCTACCTTCTCACGATTCAGCTCGGCATCTTCCGTCACATCCCCCGCCACCTCTCCACTTTCTTCCGGCAGGAGTGTTAGAAGAAGACCAATCGGTAACGATCCATTCAGGCACGACTTGAGACCAGCTGCATCCTCTCCAAGTCTTTTTGCAGCGGCTAGTTCCCCTCGACCTCAACGACCTCAACGACCTCAACGACCGCCTATACCACGAACAAACATTCCCCTAACACCCGAGGTATTCCCAGATCACTCATCTCGGTCTGGCCTGCGCCCAAGGCAAAACTCGCTAGACGAGCAATGGCCAGCGCTCCAGCCGGCCAATTCACCCACAATGAATTCAGCACCGCTGCGGCCTCAACATGCACCCTCCCCTTCCCTCACAGCGCTATGGCAGTCCGTCTCTTCCGGCTCGTATCACATGATGACGCAGGAGGAGCAGGATCGAGCAATTGCACAACTGCTCCAGGAGTCTCCACTGCTGCTCAACCCGCAAGCGTATGGCGATAGCCCTGCTAGACCCTCAAGTGCTGCACCACCACCACCACCACCACCACCACCACCACCACCTACCGCTCCACCCGCAGTGTCACAAGAAGAGCTCGACCGAGCGTATGCGGAGCGACTACAAAGAGAAGAGGTAGAAGCTGCAAATGCTCAGAACGCTTCTCCGCCATCACGGCCGAGCAGCAATGGTTTCCGCCCTTCCTCCCGCACACCCTCCTCGCCAAGAGCTGGAAACGACCTTTACTCGAATAATCCCTTCCGCCCCGACAACCCCTGGAGCGATCCGTGGAGCGATCAACAGTCCTTAAACAACAATGGCGACCTGTACGACGAGGGCCCCAGTTCCCGCCGCCGTCCACCAACTTACGCATCATTGCAGCAAGTGGACGAAGATATGCGAATAGCAATCCGCATACAAGAAGAGGAGGAGGTGGAGATGCGACGGGCGAACGCCGCACCGCGGACGCGCGAGTGCGTCGTCTGCGGCGAAGCGACGCCGATTCCCGACTTCCCGTCTCTCATGAACTGCGCCCACGAGCCCCAGGTGTGCGGCGACTGCTATAAGACGTGGATCTCGACGCAGCTCGACAACAAGAGCTGGAGGGAGATCGGGTGTCCGGATTCGGGGTGCAAGGAGCTGCTGGGACATGCCGACGTGCAGCGCTATGCGGCGCCTGAGGTCTATCTGAAGTTAGTAGAACAAGTGTGGGAGAGGTGTGATCATGAGGCGCTAATGACTTAATCGTTAGGTTTGATGCGCTTTCTGCCCGCGAGGCCCTTAACGATGACCCCAACTTCCGCTGGTGCCGCCGTGCCGGCTGTAAATCCGGTCAGATCCACGAAAACGGCACCGATGGGAACATTTTCCGGTGCATTGTGTGTAAATTCAAAGTCTGCACCGTGCACGAGGATACATGGCACGAAGGAGAGACGTGCGAGGAGTACGACTACAGGACGAGCGGAAGGAAAGAGAGGGACCAGAAGGCACAGGAGGAAGCATCTCTCAAAGCCATCGGGGAGCTTACAAAGAAATGTCCTGGGAAGCGCGGGAAGTGTGGATGGAGTATTGAAAAGAATGATGGGTGTGATCATATGACTTGTAAGTTCACTTCATTATTACCGAAGATACGCTGTCGTCAACATTACTAACAAATTACTTCATTTAGGCACCAAATGCAAGCATGAGTTTTGTTGGGTTTGCATGGCGCCGTACGGCCCAATTCGGGAGAAGGGAAATGCCTCGCATCGTCGGAATTGCAAATATCATTCGGATAGAATCACTTAGCGCTATCCATATTTCGAGCGTCAGCGTTTTGGATTTGTGTATAGAACAATATTATTGCTCATGACTGGATAACGAATGATGGCGGTGGGTTGGCATAGGTTTATATCCATAGTACTATTTAACTACGCCCTTTGGAGATGTGTTCAAGCATTCCTAATTGATGTATATAGCAGTCGTATAATTCTACGCTTTTCCTCATATACCAGACCCAATACAGGCCAAATACACGTCAAATTCAACAGCAAAGGTGCCACTCCATCAGTAGCAATTAATTGCTCCAGCGAGATCACATCATAGCTGTCCCGTGGTCGTTTCAATAAAATATCTTAGATACTAAGTTCTCTAACTGACTGTCGTGTCTAATAATCATAACTCGTATTGATTCATCAAGCGGCGTCTCTTTCTCACTCGTCTTCACACCCATCGTCCAAGCATTCCCAATCATTCAGCCCGCTAGAGGTGGGCTGGCCCCCAGCCATGCGGCCACCGTCCGCCAGTAGCCTCTTCGCCGCCAAACTATCCCTCCCCTTATCCGCTCCCTCATCCTCATTCTCATTCTCATGCCATACGGTCGTCCCTCCGCTCCAATCCTATCCGTATCTATCCCCTTACCCGGTCCATCCATCACACTCAGCCTCGTCGGGCTCGCAGGATGGTACCCCTCCACATACGTCTTTTCCTAACTATTTCCCTTCTCTGCCTCCATCCCCGTTCTGCTCGCCGCCCTCGTCAAACCCACACCCGTCATCGTAGTGAGTATAGACGGCGTCCCCGGCCGACTGAGCTGGCCTTCAGGTCATAGAACATTCTTGTCCGGCGCATTCTTCGTGTAATCGGTAGGTCCTTCCACAGTAGGTCGTGTGGTTTGGCACTAGTCGGATTTCAGAACCTCCTGGGCCTTTCTTCCGCACTGCGTAGGTAACTGAACGTGCATCTTCGACGTGGGTGTAGCTCGCAGAGCCATACGGCATCAGGTTGTGCTTGTCTATATTTTCGCGAACTTCCCTGATTTCGGTTTCAAGGCGGTGATTCGTGACGTTAACAGGTCGATAGCATCAGCTTGGCTACTGCCATGTTTGGCCCTGTCCTTTTTTAGCAGTCCTAGAGGTCTGTCGCTTCTCTGGGAGTTTATCCGGATCTCGGAGGTGTTTTTCAAGTTAACTCTCCCGTTTCCGCATAGCTTCGTCGTGCTGTTCAATCAACTCGGGCGGTTCTTCGACGTTGCGAGCAATGGCGGTACCGGGAACGCCGTTTGTGGTTTTGGCTTCTTCCATAAGCTGAGCAATGCTAGCATCCGTACAGGATGGCTCCGGTATATGTGAGATGTGTTAAGCCTGATCAATATAACTCTCTCGGTCTAAAGAAGCGCACCCATAACAATAGCATCCGAGAAATGCAAGCTTGACCGGTAGCCATAACTGCTAGAGTAAGTCCGCCACACAAAGAAACAAACTGTTCCTTGAAACAGGTAGGCGCTGACTACAGATGCTCGGGACTTTGATCCGGAATATACTGCGACGTGAACTTCATTGAAGTCCCCACATATCCTCACTGATCATGGAAACTGTGGCCGCCAACCACATCGGCCAGGTTAATATGCCGCATCCGAATATCGTGAGGATATGGAAGATACTACGGATCATGTGCAAGAAGCGCAGAAATACTACAGCATCAAGCCCTACTTCTCCACGAGCTCTTGCTCTTTTACATCCCTGATGGCGTAAAACCAAATGGATTCCTGCTAAGTGGTAAAGGGGCATGCTTCTCGTCAGCGGTTTTGGCTCGAGGTGCATAAACTGTGGGAATCTGAGGTCGCGACAGGCCAAAAGTGATGGAGGCTGCAGGAGACGGCGAAGGACCAAATGATAGCAGCGTAGATTGAATTCGCTTGAACCTGAGGATATTTAGCTTGAGATCAAATAACAGTATACTATTTTAAGGTGCTCACTTGTATCTGGAATGAATCCGTGATCAAGTCAAGAAACTACTGAGTACTGTCTTGAGTCTCGCGAGGCGCTAAAGGCATCCTATAAAAATACCGGCAATTCTAAACGGAATGAATGACAGGGGTAGAAAAAGACAAAAAGCAGGAATATTGAAACAAGAAGGCTAAGTATAGTATACAACTTATAAAGACAGTTGGAGGGGTTTATAATTGTTGGGAAGTATAGATACAATCACAGCGTCTTTTCGATGTGAGACGCTATTGTTGGAAAAACGACTCATCCCTTGCAAATTCCGATAATAAACCGAGCTGACTATTACTTTTCATGTGATATTGACTGAAGCATAGTAAGGAGGATAATTACCTGTGTAAGATACTGCAGAGAGTGGTTTGATAGGTTGGCGGCGAATATTGCCAGCTCCAGTGAAAACAAGATAAGCTACGGTTCAGAAAGGAGAGGACACGCCGATTCATTTATGAAGGCAAGTGCATCGCTTGTGGAAAGACCCAAGATCCAGGCTATTCAAGGTGCCAAACCTGTCGTAAGGAAAATCGAGCACAGTGGACAGCCAGCGTTATCCGCCGTCCGATTGGCTGGGAAGAGCAAAGCGGTGCGGCAAGAATCTTGCTCTTGCCCAGTACCTTGTATCCGGTGTCTCCTACCATACAACGCGTCATGAGCGCCTGGTATGACAAGCCTCATACCACTATGGTTGCAGGCTTTGGGTACAACGTCGAAGCCTTTCGAAAGTTCGAATATGAAGCATGTGGCAGGTTGCCATTGCAGATGCTTCTGGGAACTGGATCGTTCCACTTACAACAACCAACCACCGTATATCGAAGCTGGCCCTCTTCGAAAGAGGACAGCTGCTCGAAGAAAGGCGAGTGTACTATAGCTAGATTCTATGGTGTAGTGGACGAGAGTGGGGCACCAGGTTTGACTTGGGAAGAAATTGCCGATCTCATCGACCAGCACATAAAGGTTTGATAGTAACCCTCGTTTCAACGGATAAGGCTAACTCGGCATATAGATGCATGGGAAGATCGAAAATTTCGTTGAATAGGGTCGTACTTGGGCAGACTATCGTTGTCTCTGTGCCGGACTACTGAAAGCTGGGAGGGAAGATTTGTTGCCAAGCGAACCGCGCTGGGAACAACGACCTCTTGCGTAGTGGACGACTCTGCGAGAACAACTGGGACTGGAGTCTCGATTGGATCTTGGCCTTAGCAGCCTATTTCGCGCGTTATTTCCCGACGAGGCAAGACCCGTGCTGCTCGTCCACGATGCCGACGCCGACGTGAAAATAACCATCCGTGTGATCGAAGCTATTTCCAGTGAGATCAGGGTCTCGACCTGCCAGGGAGGATTACTCAGTATTTAACCAGGTCGGGGGAAGCAAAGGATTAGTTGCGGATAGCGAGGAAGGCTCGAGAACTAGAGTCTGCAGCTCATTAAGACGAACCTAGGAGAGGACATGGAATGCATTAGCAACGCTGAACGTTTTGGTAACTGCTTTTTCTTTTCGTTCCTATCATCGTATCGGCACCCCCGATGTACAGACTTTTCTTTGTCTTGTACGCTTTGACATTCACAAATTGACAATGATGTGTCCATCCATCAATTCACCTGATACCTCGAATTGGATATGCCTTCCGCATTCACCAAAGCCAAACCTCTACCCGGAGGAATTGAAAAGTGATTCTTCATCACGCAAGTACTCTCCGCAATCTGCTTGTCGAAAGCCCATAATTCCCGTAGGATCTAGTCGCTGCGCGGCCACCATGCTTTTCGCGGCCCCTCCAAAGCCGAGCGGAACATCTTCCATACTGTAAACGACGACTCCTTGGTGTTCGGAGCAATCCTGCGACCAACGACCAACATGCCTTAAGAATATTTCCGCCGTAGAGGAAAGGCATTACACCGTTCGGACGAAGCCATAGTTTATATTGTGCAATGGGGGCAAGGATAGGCAGTGCTGTGATGTGCAGATGGAACTTGCTAGACTTTGGTGAAGCGGCCTGTAGAATCCTCCGTTAGTCTCGATAATTTCTGACAGAGGAATGAAAAGGGAGAACTACCGAGGCATGTTCCGCACGATAGTAGCTTTTTGCGAGCAACTGATGTTGCTAGGTTCGCCAGTGAGAGGCGAACATAGTAAACCCGGCTCTTAGATAGGCGAAAGACATAGTGGTTGGCTTTAGAAGGGGTGTCGAGGGGGGTCAAAAGATTCTTCAGTGACGGACCTGCATAATTTGCTAGTTTCTTGAGGACTGCCCGAGGCTCTGGCTCGGTAAGCGGGCGCATTTTAAACTTTAAGACTCAATTCCTCTCCCTCCTAGAGAAGCAGCTTCCGTCCGGCAATGATGGGCCTCGCACAATACGGCAGTGGCCGGTCCACGACAGTCTCTACATCCGCCGTTACATCCCTCACGATCCTCGTCTGCCAGAGGACGATGAGGAGGATAAGGGACCCTCTAAAGCTAGGCGCTGCTTTCCCGACAATCTGGAGTAGAGGGCGTTGTCGGCCTTCAAATTGTATGACCCTCAGCCACTGGACAATTTCCTAGTGGTTGTGGACGGGACGGGACTGCATCGCCATCATTTTACGACGGCCTGGAGATCGTAAGCCTCCCTTCCCCACCCCCATCCTCAGCGCAGGCGGGAACAGCTGCTAGGCGAACAGCCAACGTTTATGGCGAACATCTGACGTTCGATGTTGATGTCTCGCGTTTCGAAGCTGTTGTCTCGTGCCTAGACCGGGACGGTATGAATAAGAGTTGTCTGCTCTACTCTCATACACTACCCGCGGACATATTTGTGGCACCGGAGAAGCGAGCCGGAACATATCGGAGCCCAGCTAGGTCATAGCGACGGTTGTTAGCGGGACAGAGGCCCCAATCTATCACTCTACGCGATATTCATCAACTGCGGCACGCCCATCACAATCATCATCATTGTTAACAGGAACATGATGGGGATAAAGGCGTTCTGAAGGTCGGTCTTGCTAACGTAGATGAGCCAGAGCACAACAAATACCATGCCGATGACCGTCACCGCGCCAAACCAGGAGACGACCTTCCACAGCGACCAGCCCTGGACGGCATGTATGCCCCNCCCTTCGACGCCCATGACCCAGGTGGGGACGGGATCGAGCCGTTTTGGGACTAGGAAGAACGTCTGCAGCCCGGAGACCCGGTCCGGGTATCGTATACCTTCGATAATCTGCTCTGCGGCGATCAGCATGTGAACGCTCTCCGACTGCGTGAGGCTGTATTCGTAGCCCGACGTCAGCGGCGGTTGCGGGAGGCCCTCGCCAACTCTCTTGACGCGGTGTCTGCCGCTGTAGATTATGTAGAACTTTGATGAAGAACAGTGAAGCTGTTAGTATGTGTCTATCGGCGTTGAAGAATGTTGGTGGGACGGTACCTTGATAAAGGCGATCCCGTGGCAACCTTTCCAGGAGAAAATTCGACCTGGAATCCCTCGAATTCGGTTGTATTCCCTGATAAGGAGCCGGAATAGAGAGCTATCGTCGTTGATCCGGCTGACATCAATGGGAGACATCCATGTTTGTGGTGTTTCTGACCAAGCCTTGTCGATGCACCAGTACAGCTCTCTGAGTTGGCTATATTGGCCTGGTGGTGTTCCTGTTGTAGAAGTGGCACTCGGTCCTGGTGGGCTGGAGGTTTGGGGGAACTGAGAAGGCGTGAATTGCTGTGACGGAGTTGATTGACTCTGGTTGGATTTGCTGGACTGGGAATTAAAAAATGGTCCCCTTGATGAGTAAGGCGGAGGCTGTGAAAGTGTGACGCAGGATCCTCTGTACTCCAGGGCGTCTTTGACAGGGACGTTGATGGAGAGCTCTTTCCCGGACCACTACCCGTGGTTAGTGCATGTACAAAAGATAAATCAGAACACCATACGCACGTTCCAAGCGATTCGCATATGTGTGCTCGGACATGCTCTGAGTCCCTGCTTCAGTGGCCACCAGTAGACCCGGGATTGGAGGATATTCTCAACTCTCTCTTTGCAACGATCCACAAGAGATGGTTGAGGTACACGGTCCCAGTTGATGAACCGAACAGCTCGAGAACCGTCCAGGTAATAGCAAAAGCTATTCTATTCCACCAAGGGCGGTTAGCAGTTGGCGTCAAGCTTCTGAGTGAGTCGCAGCTTACAAGACGTAAAGCCCTCGCTACTGAATTTGCATCAGGCCTCCGTGTAGCTTCGCTAAGCATATCCTTTAGTAGGAGCGTGATCTCCTCCGCTCTGGAATCGAGTTTAGAAAGGTAGCAGAGCCAATCAAGCACTTCACCTTTGACTTTTTCACCATCATCAAACCGGGTATCTGTGAGAGCGTTTGACGTTAGTCCATCGACGGTCGTAGTAATGAAATTTCGGAAATCTTTCACGCCTTTACTCCCCAGAATTAAGAACGTTAGGAGTTCAGCAAAGACGGCCCCAAGTTTCCAGATATCCCCCTTCACGAGATCTTGTGGACCGGGAATCCAAGAAGGGTTAACCCCAAGCTCTTCTGCCCACTTGCGAATCTCTGGCGCGTCGTACTTCCAAGCAGATCTAGCTTCGATGGTGCCGAGGCTGTAGGTGGTCGCACCGTCCAAATTCATTGCAAGGCCGAAATCTGCAATTTTTGCTCGCAAGTACGGATGTCCCTGATCATCGTAAAGTAGAATGTTGGACGGCTTGATGTCTCTATGTGCCGTATGACATGTATCATGGAGGTACTCAACCGCACTGGCTAGTCCCTCGAATTGTCCCCAGAGGTCCTGCGTCTTCCTCACAATCCCAGCATTGTCGAGGGAGCCTCTAAGTAGTTGCTTCAGATTCCCTGCAGCGAGCGGGAAAAGAAAATTAAACGTCTGGGTTCCTCCCTCTTCTAATAGAAAAGCTTGCAGAACCTGGATTATGTTGGGATGTCCGGATGTACGGGTCATCTCCAAGGCTTCATATTCGAGCAGAAACTGTTCGACTGGCGTATCGCTCTCTAGTTTCTTTACGGCGAGCTGTATTTGACGTTAATCCAATTGCACTATGACACAGCGCAGGACCCACACATGTACTCACTTTCACTGTGGTCGGCAATTGCTTCCGTTGCGTCTCTTGTGAAGTCCAAGCAAACATCGCTCTGACAGCATATACTGAGGAAGTCTGTCCTTCTGCCAATTGTGAGGCTTCCCAAGAAAACCCCGCCACTCCGTGAAGACCTTCCTCCAGATACATGGCAGGGGTAATTTCGACATCCACCCCCGCTTTATCACCCATTGTTACCCCAGGCACTATAAAAGCTCCCGCTTTAACTTGAGATTTTACCAAAGGAATGTCCGAGACATAGTTGGCATCGGGTTGCTTCGATTGACCTATTTGAGGAACCCTTTTTGAGCCAATATCATTAATCTTTTCTCCCACCCCACGGCTAGTGTTGGGAGCGTTATGCTTTCTCGGCACCTTAGATGGGTTGCGACTCCGATCGTGGCTAGGCGTATCTTCGCCAAGGGGTCTCTCTTCTGATCGAGGTTTACTGGATATATCCACCTCTGGTCGTTCATATGATATATGTTCAGCATTTGATCGAGAACCGTACATGCGACGTAGCCTCTGGAATGTTGTTAGGCAAAGGCTATGACCTGAGATTGGATGGGAGCCCTACACGTGTGAAAGCCGCTTTACCTCGCCTGTCGACATATACCGAGACCATGGAGATATCTTCCTGGACCAAAGTTAATCACAAGGACACAAAGAACGGTAGATCTTTTTCTTACATTGCTAAGCTTTTCAGGAACAGTGAGAATGAAAAGGCCGTCGTCTTCCTGGTATTGTTAATTCCTATTTTTGCAGCAGCAGGGAGAAATGCTTACATGGACCGCCCAATCTCCCGCCGCAAATTTTGTATTGAGAAGCTGCACTAGCGTGGAACGATTAATGTATCGAATACTGAGTTGTTGTATTACGAATGGCGGCATCACTAGAGCTGGTTGGGAATGAGGTTTCGGGGGGGATGTGCATCACAGCACAATATATTGTAGCTACCTGGCAGACGGTGTTGTATAATTGATTTAACGGCCACACTAAGCGGCATAAAGGAGAGAGTCGATTGTCTATCTATGAGAAAGAGTGACTATCATATAAGCCAAGACAAATATTAGAAGCTTCCGTTCTTGTTACGTGATTTCGACCGGAGGAGCGGAGTTTTGGGTCCGAGCTGATTAAACTCAGCGAGCTTAGATTACCTCAGCAAGCTCAGACCATAGAATCAATTAGCGGATATACGTATATCCGCAAGCGGATATTGCTAACCTTTTTTATCAAGAAGTTAATTCTATGGTATAAGAGGCCCGGCTGATCATCGGTCAGCCGAAAAATCACGTGTTCAGCCAGCCACCTAGGTCAGATTCAAGAATCTCCACAGCGCCACCAGCGCCAAGCTGAGGAGATTCGCGTATCCAGGGCCACCCGCTGATCGAGCCGCTAATCAACCCCAACCGTAGGGTAATTAGGGGCATTAGGGCCCTAAGTGTATATAAAAAAGTCCTCCCTACCTAATCCTTAATTGCGGTAGTACGTCTACTATTATACCTATTGTATAAGATAGCGCTAATTAACTACGTAAAGATTAATATTACTAATAATGTCAAATTACGCGCTAACGTATAGTATATTCTCGCCCTTATTGTGATACTATAAGGCCTAAGAATATATCTTTAACGTATAATCCAAAGTAGAAAGAGTTTAAAGGTAATACCCCCTTCTCCTAAAAATATCGCGGCTATAACTAACGCGTTATCTAGCTCTAGGCCTTCTATAAACAGAAGTAGTATTATAACAGCAATACCGTTATTAAAGGATAAGCTACTTCTCTTTCTTATTAAGGAGGTTGTAAGCTAGCCCTTAAAAGGGAAGAGCGCGTTAAAGCCGATATTAATATACCCTAAGAGGAAATAGTAGCTCTTATAGGCGGTTAGTTACGGCTATATTACCGCTTTAATAGATCTCTATTAAATATAGAAAGTCTATAGGAATAAATAGCCACCGTTTCACAGGAGGATAGATATTAAAGAGCATCTCAAGACGTTCTATAGCGGAAGAACGGCGTAGCGTCAAAAGAGCAGTATAAAACGAAAGTAAGTACCCTCTTATAGCCTATACTAAGGACGATTCGGCCGTTGTCCATACGTTTAGGCGAGGTAGTATTCCAGAGATAATAGTTATTAATCTACTACGGTAAATGAGCGTTACCATAGTAGCGTAAGAAAGCCTTTAGCCAAGATCTTTGCCGATTAAAGGGTGAGTACCTCTTTAATAGCGGTAATAGCTAAAGGCCCGAGTATCTAGAGCGTTAATGATTTAAGCTTACTAGGCGTAGGGAGCGGGTACGCCTTAAGACTCATTAGAGTGCTACTATCCTAATACAACCCCTATTAATTTATATCACTGACTAGCGTTCTATCTATTATGCACTACCTAGTATTAGCAATAAAATGAGCTATCCATTTACATTAGAATTCTTCGATAATTATTATACTTTAATTAAAGGGTAGAAGGTCCCTACGCGCTATATGCCCTTAATATTTATCATATACGCGTAGGTAATTAGAACAAGTACGGCCGTCCTTGAAGTACTATTAGGGCCCTTTGGAAAAGTAGAAAAGACGTACTATTAACTTACTACTATTACTTAGACGCGGAGCTAAGGCTTTCTATATCTACTAATAACTAACTAGAGTTTTAAATATAAAGCTATTTTAACTAGATTTAAAGTAAAGGCGCTTAATATGGTATAATATAGCCTACATTCATAAGAGATAAGCCCGCTTTTAGATAGTAATGAGACTTATACGGGCGATTAGGTTATAATGGCTCCTATAGACAAGAATACTATGTTATAAAGCTCTTAATATAAAAAAATAATATTAAGCAAGTCATATTCTTAGAGAAGAAGAGTATATTAGGCGAAGCGTTAGCGCTAAGATAGGAGGAGCTAAAAGAAGGGGATTAAGTAGGACTAGATTTGGAAAAAAAAAAAAGACCAAACTGATACATAAGCGAAAGGTAAACGAGTAAAGCGAAAAGTAATGAGTATTATCAATATAACCTCTCATCCCATATCACGAAAGATAAATATAGTTAATAGTAAAAAATGAATAATCCCAACACTTATACCAATAAAGCTGCTATAATAAAATCTAAAAAACCACTATAGATAGGAATATATGTACCGACACAATAAAATGAACTACCTGCTTTTAAGCATAAGTATAGCAATCCTAAATATCAACAAATAACAAGAGGACGCTTTTAGCCAAAACCCCTGCAAATACAGTAACAGCATTATAAATAACAACATGTAAAACACAGCATAAATAGGGGTTAAATAAAACGCACTCTTACTTATATAACACTTATATTAAAGTGATATAATATCCATTAATAGGACATATTAAGTAACCTTTAAGATACATATACTCAGCACGATAATCTATATAAAGACTAACAACACCAATTATTAAAAAAAAAACTACAATAATAATAAAGAAACCAACATTATATATAAAAAATCTAAAGCAAATACCTATAAAAAACGAAGGCAAGCTGACACGCCTAAACTTCAGCTCATTACAATATAAACCTTACTGAAGCTCATACATACTTCACACCCCTAAAACTTTACTTAACTAAAACTAAAGCGCATCTTCAATACAAATCCCAAAAACCCGAATAATAGAACAATAGCGTAGTAAAGGAATATACCAGGGTAAATCAGACAAAACCCCTACAACCCATATCTTTAAGAAAAGTCCTAGCAGGAAGACAATCATCCATATCGCTTCTCAAACAAATTACTAAACATTATTAGAAGACCCCAACAAACATAAATAAATACATTTCATAAATAGAAAAGCCCTCTTCAGCTAATGCTATAGTACGGTCATATAAGAATAGACCTATAACGAGGCACAACAAACACCAGATATCCTAATAACACATAATACCGCCTTACAAAGTGGCCCATTAAAATGCATCTATTTAAATATAAAATTACAAACTCTTCAAGAATAAAAAAATATAAACGTACAGACCACTGAGGTAAAGTCCGAAAAAAAACAACACACCACAAAAAAAAACAAAAACAAAAAACAAAACAAACAACAACCCAAAAACTATAGGAATATTCCTTCCAAACTGATATAGCATCGCAATATAACTAACTGAATACTGCGCACACCACAACAACACCATAAATAGCTACAAAAGACTCACATCTATCATAGAATAAGAATAGAAGGCGAATCTTAAGCTTAAATCCACTCTATCCTTTAGCTAAGTAAAGTTAGTCTAAACTAGAGCTCGCTTACGGCTTTCAGATATAAAATATAAAAAAATTATAGTACTTAAAAACAACAAAAGGCTTAATTTAGGATAATACTCAGTGAGAAATACATAAAATAAAAACAGGAGGTACGCATATAAGAGAGAACAAAATAACTGAAAGGATAGACCAATATATTAATTCTTATACATATAAATACGCCTAGTCTTATTTTAAACTACTCTAAACACCCAAATGTAAATTTAGCGATAAAATATTATAGACTCCAACCTTACCATACACTCTCCAACCAAATAACTAACTAATTCGATCTCCTATTTCAAGCACACCACCAAACCACCACACCAAACCGAGAGACCATCTTATCCGACCAACCAAAACATTCAATAGT
>NW_027137588.1:1630858-1640772 GCF_001692895.1 Cenococcum geophilum 1.58 | reverse complement strand
AGGCTTGCTTAACATGTTAACTAATTTACTTAGGCTAACTGATAGAAGTGGATTTAATGCTTAAATCTCACTGCTCCTATCTACTATGGTCTATAGAAGATTACTAGGCCTATAAGTTAGCGGCGGGCAGTTAGTAGTAGTAGATTCCCCGAAGCCTAGTAGCAGGAAGAAAAGAGTCTATAGCTTGCTTAAGCAGTAAACTGGGCGGATCGTATATTTTATTTTTTTATTATAAATTCTTATAATAGATTATGAAAGCTAGGGGGCCACTTGTTATAGGCGGATGAGTAAGAGGGTTTTATTAGACCTAGCCCTAAGGCTATACATATACGCCAGTAGCTAATAGCATAAGCAATAAGCATAAAGGAAGGCTTCTACGCTTTAATAATACGCCACCGAAACGGCCTCTAAATGCTTACGTCAAAACTTAAAAGCTATAAAACGGAGTTGAAGGCCGCTAGGACTTATCTACAATAGTCTAATAAGGCCCTAACGCTTACTAGCTATTCTGGCTTATATTTGCCAGCTATGAGACGGAAGGGCCTTTGTTAGAGGTTAGTAAGAGAGTAGTATGCCGAAGCTTAGTAAAAAGAATATAATAGCTAAATAATTAGGACTTTCACCTCCTCTTCTTATAATTGGTATGTGGCCTTTAGATTTTATTATATAGGCCTTTATATTATCGCTTTTATATCTAATAAAATAGTGGTTAGTCTTTATATCTTAGATATTTTTGCTTAGAAATTATTCTTATAATTGGTTGTTAGCTAAGTGCGCTATAGAATTAACCTTATAGAATTTGGTAAATAGAAGAAGGCTTTTATTAACCCCTATCACGTCGGTTTAAAGGTTATTAATTTCTAGTATATGCTATAGGCTAAAGGACGGGACCTTTTATTTGTTTATTTATTTTAGGTCTACTGTCATTCCACCTGCTTAATGAGGTCAGTCTCATATTTAGCGCGCGGTAATAAATCAACCCATATAAGTACCCCTTTTTTTACTTATGATTTTTTTAAAGCAAGCCTTAATGCTTAGCTACATGTTGGGTATATTTACTAATGTAAACGTTAAGAAGCCACACCTCTTCATAGCGTAGAGAGTTTTAATAAGTAATTAAGAAAAGCCCTACGTATTTAGCTCTTAGTTTCTACCCTCCTAAGTACGCCCAAATCTAGCTACCTTAACTAACCCGCCCTTTAGCTCCGCGCTACTCCCTTAAGCGCTAAAACCAGCCCCCGGCGCGGTGGGCCCGTGGGATTCGCCCTAATATACGTCTTCTTCTCTAAAAAGACGCCTAATATATTAAAAGGCGCTTTATAACCTAATCTTGCTATAAGTTATATAAAGAGGGGGCCGCGCTTATGGTCCCCCCTACCGCTTTAATTAGCGCGTAGTATTATACCAATATTAAGCGGCCTACTAAAGAGTGCTGAAGAAATAGGCTTTATCATTAAAATCCTAGTCAGTATGACGGAGATAGAAAGCTAGCCCGCTAAGTATAATAAATAAGCGGGCTTCTATTCCATAGGCCTGCTAATAGTATTAAGGCGGCGCCGTAGCTAGTTCGACTTACCCTAAGGCGTATAGTAAATACTTAATGAGGGCCATATAGGGCGCGTAGGGCCTTTTACCCTTAAACTTAAAGGTAAATATAGCATCTAAAGGATCTTAGTAAAGCATTATTGCTAAGCTATCGGTAAGGGCATCATAATAGCCTAGTAGGATATTACATAAGTGTATAGAAGTAGCAGCTCCTAGGGATACAGGTAAGCGCCCCTAGCCTAAGCTTATAGGCCAAGTACGCGAGAGTAGAACCTCGTGCCTTAGTATACGGCTATTAACAGAGGGTATCTCTACCTTATCGGGCAAACTGCCTTTCTTAGCGCTACGCGTTTGTCTCCGGCTATAGGCGTCTTTAGATAACGCTCTTTAATACTATCCTCCTATAGAAATCGCGGTGGCTATTTTATTCGGGCTATAGCTTTCTATATTTAATAGATGATCTATTAAAAGCGGGTAATATAGCCGCAAACTAACCGCTATAAGAGCTATATTCGTCTCTAGGGTAATATTAATAATGCGGCTTACCGGCTCTTACCCTTTTAAAGGGCTAGGCTTACAATCCATCCTTAATAGAAATGAGAAAGTAGCATTATCCTTTATCAGCGTATTGTGTATATATTATGCGGCTATACTTTCTGTTATATAGAGTCAGGCATATAGGATAGATTAATATCGAAGCGTTAAGTTTAATATGCGGAGACCAGAGCGATATTTTAGAGAGATGGTAACTAAGTAAGATTAATAGGAGGTGATCTTAGCATTTAAACTCTTTCTACTGTGGATTAATACGTTAAAATATTATAACATTTTCTATCGCAGCGCTGAACGCCATTTATAGTATAAGACATAAACAGGGTATAGGTGCGAGAATAATAAGCTTATAGGCGTTTACTGTCGCGTGACTCTATGTATCACCATATATCTTATAGTAATAGCGCTCTATAAAATATCTATTACGTAGTTATCTTATTAGCACGTGAGCTACTTATAGCACCAAAATGTAAGGAGTTTAATAGGTAAATCCCCCTTCTCCTAAATAATAGTAGTACACACGCGTATCAACTCAACTAACGCGTGCATATCTAAGCTTGTTGAGAGTAGCCGTATATAGAACAGAGAGTAAGTGAGAGAGAGAGAGAACCTAATTTTTATCCAGAGTTATCACACTTAGGGCCCTAAATGACGATATATACTCTCATCTATTGTCCGGAGTTGTGGAGAGAGCTGATTGTTTAGAGCGGCGCATGCGAGTATCTATGTAACAACACGGGTGGACTGGTATAAAGCCGATAATTACAGTAGCGAATCCCTCAGAGCATATGTAGGAGAGGCTAGAGATAGGCTTGACAGTGGAGATTTTAGTTCTATCGCAGAAGCCTGATACCTTAGGTAGGCCGCTTGCTGGATAGTAACAACCGTATGATATATATTTCGGCACCTGACGCAGAATAGAATCAGTACTGAGGCACCTACATTAATATCAGCCACCCCGATTAGATATTCTATAGCGAGGATATGAAATTATTTACACTTATGTCACAATAAAGACGAGAGAGCTTACGCGCACTCACGCGCCTTCGCGCGGGAGAGAGAGGAATAACGAAGGCGTAGCGTAAGAATAACCGCAGGCGACTTGTAGATTTGAAATGTCGATGAATGAGTAGAGTGCACTCTGCTAAGAGGTATATACTATAGGAGATCGCACTCTGAGATAAAAGATGTCACTCAGCTCGCATCACACACCCATATAATAGGCTCACACCGCACCCTCCTTCCCAGGTCTCGAACATATGCTGACTCGGCGTATAATTCTAACGTTTAGTACTTAGTGGATTAGCCTAAGTGTATTCTATACAAGTCCTACTACCTATCTTATTTGCGGTTTGTCGTTATTTATCCTTTGTATAAGATAGTCGCTACTTAATCGTACAGTTACTTCATTATAGAATGTAAATTACGCCGCTCACGTTATCGTTTTCTGGCCCTTTTATACTTCTCTAGGCCTTGATATTTTTTTTTTTTATCGCTTAGAGTGGTTACAGGGTTACCAGAGGTTAGGTATACTCCTTTCTCTAAAAATTCGGGCTTACTTGTACTGCGTTATCTAGTCTAGGCCTTTATACTAGTTAGTCATTTACGAGATATAATTATAAAGGACTAGCTGTTATCTTTTTATTAAGGAGTTCTGTAAGCTGCCCTTTAATAGTGTAATCGCGTGAAGCGATATTTACATAGCTATACATTAAGAGGCTATAATATGCTCTTTATAGCGAAGTTGGTTTACGATATTTACCGCATATATAGTTCTATTAAATATATAGAAGCTATAGTGATAAATAAGCACACACCGTTTCTATAGGAGGAGTATTAAGAGTATCATAAGACGATTAGCATGTAAAGAACGTTAGTCGTAATAAAGAGCAGTTTGCTGATAAGGTTAGAGATAGCCCTCTTCAACTAGCATATACTAAGGACGAGTTTAGAGCGTTGATATAATTTAGGTAGGGGCGCTACCTTATCTAGCAGTTATCTATAACTTCTTATTATAATACCTCATGGTATTTTATGCTACTCTTAGTATGCAATAAAGTATTACTAAATCTTAGATCTATTACGTCAATTAAGTTAAGTAAAAGGCCCTACGCGCTATATGCCTATATTTACTATTACGCGTTAGGTATATAGAACTAGTACGGCCGCTTTAAGACTATTAGGGCCCTATTAATGAGAAAGCCGCTCTATTTATATACCTTAGCGGCTAGTTTCTATCTCCTATTACTACTAGGATTTTAATATACAACTATTCTAGACTTTAGTATAGGCGCTTAATATGGTATAATATACGCCTAATTAAGAGCGGAGGGACCATAAGGCGGCCCTTTTATATAACTTATAGCAAGATTAGGTTAATTAAAAGGCCTTTTAATATATTAGGCGTCTTTTTAGAGGAAGAAGACGTTATATTAGGCGAGCGTTAGCGCTAAAGACTAGCGGAGCTAAAGGGGTTAGTAAGGACTAGATTTGGCCGTACTAGAGGTAAAACTAAGAGTAAATAGTAGGCTATTACTTAAACTCTCTCCTATAAGAGTTTATAAAGGTTAATAGTAAAATACCCCTTATAAATAAGCTGCTTTAAAATCTACTATATGGGTATTATACCGCCTAATATACTGCTATTAATAATATAGCCTAAATTAAACAAATAAAAGGCCGCTTTAGCCTATAGCTATACTAGATTAATAACCTTACCGCTATAGGGGTTATAAACCTTCTCTTTACCTTTATAAGGTTATTCTATAGGACTTAGTAACCCTTTATAAGATATTTCTAAGCTATCTAGTATAAAGCTACCCTATTTTTTAGTATTAAGGTATTATAAGGCCTTTATATAAAATCTAAAGCCCTACCTATAAAAAGAGGAGAGGTGAGCCTAAATTAGCTATTAATTCTTACTAAGCTATACTATCCTCTTACTAACTAACTAAAGGCCTTTATATACTAAATATAAGCAAATAGCTAGTAAGGTAAGGGCTTATAGACTATTTAGATAAGTCCTAGCGGGGCCTAATCTTTATAGCTTTAATTACTAACATTTAGAGGCCTTATATTTTAACTAGAAGCCCCTTAGCTATAGCTATAGCTACGGCTATAGTATAGCCTTAGGGCCGGTCTACTAACCCTCTATATCCGCCTATAAAAGTGGCCCCTTTAGCTTTATCTATTATAAGATTTAGTAAATATACGTCCGCCTAGGTAAGCCGCTATAGGCTTTTCTCCTGTATAGCTTCGCTACTACTACTACTGCCGCCGCTACTATTAGCTAGTAATCTTCTTAGACTAGAGTAGAGTGGATTAAGCTTAAATCCACTCTATCTAGCTAGTAAATTAGTTAACTTTAAGAGCTCCTTAGAGCTTTAGTATATTTATATACTTAAAAAAAAAGGCTTAGTATTAGCGTAGTATTATAAAAGGGAGAGTAGATATAGGATAACTGACTAAAAGCCTACCTATATTACTTCTTACTAATAGCCTTAGTCTTATAGTTAATCTTAATAGCTATATATTACTTATTTAGCCCCCCTCCTAATTATTATATTGTCTCCTATTTAAGCAGAGGCCTTTATGGCAACTATAGTAGTAAGCTAGGTCTTTACTACTCCTTTAAGGGATACCCTTTTATAAGGCTCTCCTACTAAGTTATTTACTTCCTTATTATTAAATATACCCTTTTAGCAGTGGCCTATATATATACTAAAGAACCTTATTTACCTTAATATCCATTTATAATTAGGAGCGCTAGTTATTAAAAAGAATCTTATAGCTACTAAAGAGTTATTTATATTTGTTATTTATAAAAGGCATAGCTAATATATTAAGTATAAATTAAGTAGGATCTAGCTAGCTCTTATAGCAATCCTACTAGTATTATACGACGTTAAAGTATTAGTTCTTAGTAAGAAGTATATAGTTAGTAGTAAGATATTCTTTAAAGTAATTAATTGGTGCTAGGCTATTATATTTAGGGTAAGTTATCCTAAAGCGCTTATAAGCGATCTATAGTAGCAGTAAGAAAAAAGATAAGAATTAATTAATTAAAGTAATAACAATAATAATAACGACGGGGGTAGGAGGAACGACACTTATATATACTAGAGTTTTTAGATTAATATAATCTATAAGCTAGTAGCCTATATAAGTAAGTAGCCTACCCCACTTAATACGTAATACGTTATTTAATAACTACTTAAATAGTAGTACTATAATAGCGCGGTTCTGCTACCCTAAATTGCCGTCTTATACTAATATAAGAAGAGAGTCTTAAGCAGTGGGTTCTATTAATAGATCGACGTAGTATACCGCCTAGGATTATAACTATATAGCAGATAGCTAGTATTCTAGCTAGTTAGGGTAGGCTACTTATTTATATAGGCCACTGGCTTATAGATTATATTATATAGCTTATATACCCAATTAAAATTAGATCTTATTATTAACGTTACTAATTAGCTCTATCCTTATATAATACCTACTAAATTAGGTTAGAGAATTAGAGCTTTAAGAGCTTTATAGCTTTAAATCTACTCTATTTAACTAATTAAATTAATAGGATCTACTCTAATTTAAAGACGGCTCTACTATAGAGCTTTAGAATTAACCTAGTCTAAGAAGATTACTAGCTATAGCCGTAGTCGTAGCTATAGCCGCAGCTATAGTTCTAGTTAGAGCCTAGGTTTAGGTCTCTACCTATATACTATATAAGCCGCACGGTAAACTTTATATAGGCCCTTTAGCGTAAGTAAACCAAAGGGCTAGAAGGTAATCCTTTTATAATAGCGCTAAATTCTAAATAGGGTAGTAAATAGCGGGCTAGTTAGCAAAAGGAGGTTTAATAGTACTCCCTACAGCTTAAGGTTATTAAGGAGATTAAGCGGGTTATATAGGTTTAGAAGGTTAGCGAGGAAGCGGCTATATAGTAGGTTAATCTACGGTAGAAGTAAATATAGTACTTACTAGATTAGTTTTATAAACGGCTTTAAGTAGGTAGAAAAGCTTTAAAATAGTTATATATATAACTTCTAATAAGATACTAAGAGGTTTTCTATTAAAACCTTTATCTATAGCCCCCTAGGGGCTTATTTTAGTGCTATATAAGTTTAATAGGGTGCTTTAGGGTGCTTATATAATAGTGGCGCGTAACTTAAAACGCGAATATCTTTATTAACCTATAGCCAATTCTTACCATTTTAGTGCGAGTAGAAAGCTCTTAGTAGGCTCTATATATAGCGCTTAATGGGTATTAAGAGCGCGGTATTGCTAGCGATTAAAAATCGACTGTAGATATGGGGTAATATCTATAGTCGCTAAACGCACAGGCCTCCTCGCCTACGTAATCGTGATTTAGCCGCTAAATTAGCTATATAAACGTAACTATAGATATACTATTAGTATAAGAGGCCCGGCTAATCGTTAGTCAGCCGAAAAATTATATATTTAGCTAGCCACCTAGGTTAGATTTAAGGATCTCTATAGCGCTACTAGCGTTAAGCTAAGGAGATTCGCGTATTTAGGGCCACCCGCTAATTAAGCCGCTAATTAACCCTAACCGTAGGGTAATTAGGGGCATTAGGGCCCTAAGTATATATAAAAAAGTCCTCCCTACCTAATCCTTAATTGCGGTAGTACGTCTACTATTATACCTATTGTATAAGATAGCGCTAATTAACTACGTAAAGAGTTAATATACTAATAAGTCAAATTACGCGCTAATGTATAGTATATTCTCGCCCTTACGTATACTATAAGGCCTAAGTAATATCTTTAACGTATAATCCAAAGGTAGAAGGAGTTTAAGGTAATCCCCCCTTCTTTAAAAAATATCGCGCCTATAACTAACGCGTTATTTAACTCTAGCCTTCTATAAACGAATTACTCTATAACAGCGATACCGTTATAAAGGATAAGCTACTTCTTTTTCTATTAAGGAGTTATAGCTATCGCCCTTAAAAGGGAAGAGCCTATAAAGCCGATATTAATATACTCCTAAGAGAAACGCTGCTCTTATAGCGTTATTTAGACCTATATACTACTTAATAGACCTCTATCTAAAATATAAATCAAAATAGATAGCCTACCCTTTATATGAGGAGTATATTAGGGGAGTATCTAAAGACACTATAGGGTAGGAATACGTAGCTTAGGTAGAATAGTAGTTTGCGGATAATTTTAGAGCGGATACCCTCTTTAATAGCTATACTGAGAATATATTCTAAGTGTATAGCTGCCTTAAGCTCTATGCTAGTGGTCGCTACCTTATCCCTTAAGATGTGCTACTTCTATACGCTTATTAATATCCGCTTAGAGGCCCTACTTATATATACTGTTACCTATAGCGGCAATAGACGCTTTACTAAGATCTTAATCTATTTACCTTAAGTTTAAAGTAAATGCCCTACGCGCTATATGCCCTTAATAATGTACTAGTATATATAAGTAAGTAAAACTAGTACGGCCGCCTTAAAATTATTAGGCCCTATAGAATAGAAAGCACGCCTATTTTAATATACTTAGCGGGCTGCTAGCTTTCATATCTCTTATACTACTAGGATTTTTAATATAAAGCGCTATTCTAGACTTTAATAGCGCTTAGTATATAGTGATGATATACGCCTAATTAAGAGCAGTTAGGGACGGTGCGCAAGCGTGCGCCCTCCTCTTATAGTAACTTATAGCAATATTATGTTATAAATCGGCCTTTTAGTTATAAATTAGCGCGTCTTCTTAAAGAAAAAGTACGTTATATCTAGTCATGATCGCTAGCGCTATGACGTCGTATCATAGAAGTTTTTGTAATGACTATATTTAGTGTACTAGTAGGTTAAACTAGTATTAAATAGTATTCTATTACTTAACATCCTCTCCTATAATATTTTATAAGGTTAGATATTAAAATACCCCTTTCATAAAGTAGGCTGCTTAAAATCCCCCCCTGTACCTATAAGTGGTGATTTAGTTGCCCTGACGTATCTGTATTTAGATAATATTCCTAAATGCTAGGATAAATAAAATTGCGCTTTAGCCTATAGACTATCTATTAAACCTTATACCTATAGGGGTTTAACCTTACTCTTTTATTTTGGACATAGGACACCTTAACTACTTCACGGAAAATTAGGCTTTATCTGTTTTTTCGTATAGTAAAACTTATTCAACACACATTTAAAAGGGAGCCTAAATATCTAAAAACTAAGGCTATGTTAAAAGTATAGACACTAAGGCTTTTTATATTAAAATAAGTTTATAGCTAGTAGGTTACGTATATCTTAAGCCTACCTTATAAAATTTATCTTATCCTAATTATCCTATTAATCTTTATAATCTATCTTCTTTATAACTAATAAATGCTTTATATTCTAAAGTATAATCATATAGCTAGTAAATTTTACATGTCTTATTAAACTATTTAGATAATCCTAGTAGCCTAATCTTTATATCTTTAATTACTAACTTTTTATAGCCGTATATTTTAACTAGAATCCTCTTTATTATATCCTATATAATCTATATCTGATAAGTATAGCCTTATGCCTATCTATTAAGCCCGCGATATCCTCGCCTATAAAAGCGTCCCCTTGATACTCATCATTATAATGTATTTAGTAATATACTTCCGCCCTAGTAACCCACGTATATCTTTCTTCTTATAGCTCCTACCTCTACGTTATACTCCGCTTCTAGTATGCTGGTAGTAATCTTCTTATATTATAGTAGTATATTAATCCTTAAATCTCTCTATCTATCTATTAAATTATTAACTTTAATTCTCTTAAAGTCGCCTTAAGTTAGGTCTG